>NC_044048.1:16154799-16157299 GCF_902167405.1 Gadus morhua | reverse complement strand
CGTATCCCCCACACGATCAATGGAGCAATGCAAGGAGAAATCAAAAAGAAAATCAATGTGACTCAACAGCCATTGGTTTCCCTCAACTGTGTAATCTGGATTAATCAGCATTGTACATTAACAGCAGATACACTTTTCAGAATCAGTGTCAGCTTCTCCCTTAAGTTCGGTTGAAAAAAAACAAAAAAACCGGATTCTCCAGACAGAAAGAGCATTACGTGCATTGAATGATTTTACAACAAAGGTAGGTTTTCAAACAATTACTCCAAAAAGAATCCAAGACATCGGCAATGCCTCTTTGTTATCACCTATGAACATGCAGTAGATATTTACACGTGCGCCTGGCTGTCCCAAACTCGGGGGATATTAAGACAAAGCTGATGTGGAGAGCGTAGCGAGGGTAATTCAATCGGACATGTTAAAGGGCCCTTCCTCATGCATTATTCACCCCTATGGAGGCCAGTCCGGAGCCAGGCAGAGCCACCGGAGGCACATGCAGCCTGTCAGCCGCCGCTCTGAGGCAGCATGCGGATGACCCTGGAGGGCGGATGCAGCGCAGCCCCAGACCGCACGCTGCCCTCATGAGAGGACGCCCAGGGAACCAGGAGCCACGTGTGGTGCAACAAGAAGCCCGCCCGCGATCAAATAAAATAAAAATAATGCAATGCAATTCCTGCAATGCGCATTCCGACTCCACGACCTGACACAGATATTGCTGACCTATTGCGGTGGTCCTTGGAGTGAAACGCAGGGTCATTAATGCAGCGCTCGCTGCTGATCCAGCACACTGAGCCAACATGAGCACCCAAGATTCGTCGAGGCATTTGTCTCAGTCAAGTGTCCTCAGACGCACGGAGGTCAAGGTGCGCTCGCCGGTATAAGCCTGCGCATTGCCCTGAATGGTGTATGGCGAGAGGGGGATGCATGCAGCTTCCAGTAAACTCTCCTCATGGGCAGGTTGACCAAGTTCATCTGCAGGGGCCCGGAGAACAGACTCAAGAAAAAACGAGCCTCGCTTCTGCATTGGGAGCAGGGAGAGGGGAGGGGGTGTGTGGGAAGGTGGGAGGACGCAAGGATCGCTGCACTGCTGCAGAAAGCAGCCAGGACACTGTTGGCTCAAGCTGATATAGGATTTCCATATAGGAGCCACCATTATCATTCCACACCAGAAACCCCATGCGGTCTAGTACAAAGCTGAGATTTTATGCTTTCAAGGAGTGTGAACCACAAAACAAAGACATTGCAGGAAAGGAGCGTAACCTTATTGACTGACTAAATGATGGATGGTCTTCGCACCTAGCGTTGTGCAACGGGCAAAAGGAGAGAAAAGGGAATGTGGTTGGTCCAGTTATTTCTATATTTTAGCGCACTGCAGAGTAGCAGAAGTGAAGTGGTGCATTTTGGGTAATGAGGGATAGGTGACATGGATTGCGGATTAAGGTCATTAGGGTTTTTCTTTTCTTTCGCTGAGATTCTGAAGGTATTCTTGGGCTTCCTTTGAGTGTGTTTTAACTGGTGAAATAAATCAAATGACTTTCAAATGTCCATTCGACTTTCGCATTGAGTGAAATTGCATTGTCCCTCCGGGTTTGGCTTAGTGTTTGTAAACCAGGCTATAATGTAAAAATAGACCAGTTAACTGATTATTAAATGACGATCTCTAGTTATGTCATTGATCTGGAAGGAAGGACACCCCATGTGAACCCTGTATTTAAATGTAAAAAAAGCTGATATCATATGCGATCACGTGATCATTTTTCCCCTGAACTCTCATCTGCACACATCTGTATCACACTGAGACACTGACATACAAACATTCATACATAGATTCATACATAAACATATACACTAATAAGGGAATACATACATTCATACATTTACTTACATTGATACATAAATACATTCATATATATATACATACTATATACATAAATACATAAATACATACAGATATAAGAGGCCCGAGTTGCTCTTAGAAGACTGTGACATGTTTGAGAGCCTGTGTAACATGATCTCCAATATCAGATAAGAGACAGGGATGAGAAAACTGAGATCAGCATCCCACTGTCTCGGCCTATCTCAGCACTGGTTCTGCTGCTCTGTAGAAATGCATAAAAAAAAGAGAAGAAGGAAGGGGGGCGGGGGTGAGGGGAGACATAGGGTTGAGTGGGTGTCTCTCTTTCAGAGGACTGCTCATCCTGGTTGGTTTGGTGGGAGGGGGGTGGGGGTCGGGGGGGGGGGGGGCGATAGAGTAGTAGTGCAGAGGTGAGGAGGGGGGAGGGGGAGGGGGAAGGAGAATATGCATATGCACACACACACACACACACAAACAAACACACACACACACTCACAAACACACACACACAAATACCTACCTACGTAGACACTAACACACACACACCGGCATATATATACAGAGACACCGATGGTGGAGGTTGCGTTCCCCTTTAAAAGTCCTGTCCCACTCGTATACGCAGAGCTCATGCAGGATGTGTTGCGG
>NC_044048.1:16142299-16149799 GCF_902167405.1 Gadus morhua | reverse complement strand
GCATGAAGGGCTGAGTCATACTGAGGACCCTCTCTCTGGGTTTCCCCCTGTCTGCCTTGCTCCTCCCCCCTCCCCTGTGCTGCAGGAACAAGATCCAACAGCCAGCCTGCTTCTGGTGGCCTGCAAGAACATGCCTTGACTTGTACTGCCTCACAGCCAGAGATAGAGGGAGAGAGAGATATTGAATGAGTGTGAGTGACAGAGGTAGAGAGAAAGAGAGAGAAGGAGAGAAAGAGAGGGTTGTGGTATCAGGCCAGCATGCGGTGACCCACTGAAGATAACGGTCCTGTTGATTTATAAACATGTATACACATTTTGTTTTTTATATACAGGAGTCAATGCCAAGGACCACTGGCTCAACTGGAGTGGAGCCAAAATGGGAGACAGATGGATCCAGATTTCTCCAGCACCTCAGTGTTTGGTAAGTCTGATTCTGTATCTGTTGTCCAATAATTTAGATACAACACAGGACTTTGGAAGAGCGTGTCTAGTAGTTTTAATTTAACGTGGGGTAAAAAACATGATTCAGCTTTGTGCTTAATATAAAAGGACTCTGGTCTACGTTGCATTTTGGATAAGCTCAGCTGAACTGATTTATTTATATAGCGACAGTTAAATGGTGTTTTGTTCAGCAGGACAATCCACTAAGATTGTGGAGGCGTACACAATACTGCTTCGATTACAGCATAGTAAAACACACAAACACAAACACACACACACACACACACACACACACACACACACACACACACACACACACACACACACACACATACGTGCCTTATTATAACATAATTATATGAATAAGCTAATAACATATAATAATATGATTTTTTTCTATTCTGACCAGTGGTGAAAGCCTGTTTCTATCCAAGCCGGATAGACTTCTTCTGCTGAAGCACACACAAGGTAAGAGTTTTCCATTTAACAAAAGAAAGAAAAAGATAGAAATACAGACGGACAAACACAGACAGACAAACAAAGAAATAGAGAATGAGGAGGGAAAAGAGAAAAAAAGCTGTAGATTTCTTTACGATTCAGGGCATGGAATAAGTTCTTTGAGGGGTAAGGCCCATATCTGGGTATGTTTCCTCAGAATAAGGAAAAGGTATCACTCAATTTAAATGACTAAGTTTAAGTTAACATTTATTGAGTTAAGGTTGTCCGATGAGCAGAGTGGAACAAGTGTACACACTGTCTTATTGATATAACATAGTGTGTGCTAGCCTTGTTGTGATTAGTAACTGCTATTGATGAACAGAAGCCCATCATTGTCTTCTAAACAACGGTCTTGTGTGAACTTTGCACGAATGTTGGCTTGGTAACATTTGTAAATCTGTAGATAGTTACTGGGGCAACTGTGTTATGGTAACCAGGTGCTAGGTGCAGTGTTCACAAATGCAGTGCGATAACGCATTCAAGAAATCAAATGTTAATTTAATTACACCCTTAAACAACAAAAAATATACATTATCTAAAAACATCACTTGATGACGGTGTGTAGTTGAATGAATTACAAATCCCCTATAGCAAATTATTCTAACATTGCTCTGTTTTGGAACAATTATTTCTAAGATTGGTGGGTTTAGGTGACATTAACATTAGCCATTTATACTTTTGTAGCAAGAAAGTGATTAGCTAATCGCCATGTATTAGAGCATTTTAACTGATCATCTTGTGTGTCTCTGTGTCGGTTTCTGAGAATAGCGCAAATCATCCTCACATTTAGGAAGTGGTGTGCGATAGGGAGATGGAGTTATTATATGCTTCTTGATGAATGTGCGTCACTGTATTATATAATCGACTATGCTTATGACAACTTTTGATGCATCTAGTTAAGATTGTATTGCAAACAGTAATCTAGGAAAGGAAAGTTTGTTTATTGTTGACAAAGCCTGTTACCATGGTATTGTTGCAAATGCAGCAATTAAGGGATTTATTGCAACAGAATATTAATCTGGGATCAAAATTTACTTAATGTTTAAATTAATCCTTTTCCAAGTAAGTTCTTTATAATTGTTGAAAATGATAGTCATTCACACCGGTTGTTAATCTTGTTCCTAAAGGTGCTCTACTGCAGGCCTGTAGCTACAGACAGAAATATCATAGCTAACTAAAACCACCACCTTACCGTGCTCAAATATACATTGTCCAGTATCATCCACTGAGTCCAACGATTATCTCACCTTCACTTTTTTTGAGGAGGAATGCCGGGCGGCCATTAAAGAGGAACAATAACATTAGAACCACGAGTCAGCATCGAGCGAGGTTGACCTCTGATGTAGACCATAGATTATATTGGCCTACTCTGACCTAAATCACCGCAGCCTAGGCGGGGGGGGGGATTCTCTGTGGTATTCCGCAATCCTGTATTAGGGATTACATCAAGCCCTGCGCAGGACGACATTCCTGCCATCATGTGCTGGGTGTAGCAAAGCCCCCCCCCCCCCCCCTCCCAAACTAACCGCAGCCACGAGGCCACAAGGACGCAGGCCTCCAGCAGGCACTGTGCACATCGCTTCACATGCTGCCCACGTGCACCACAGCCTCTTCTCTTTGGCATGTGTTTGTCCAGTGTCCAGCGGAGCAACGGCGCGAGGGCTATGATGTACAATAACAGGACAGTGCATGTTTGCAGGACGCCCCGTGTCTGTGTGGAGGATTATGAGGATGTCACTTCTAGGGGATGGATTGCAGTAGAGCCAATCTAAAGGGAATGTCTCGACCGTTAGGAGGTCAGGGTCCCCCCCACGTGACACTCTGGGGCCTGTTTGGACGTCTCCTTAATAACCTCCACACTTCTCCCGCAGTCACCCGTCACTGCGGAGGGCTCTCTAGTTACTCTGTTGTCCTGTCAGCAGGGCACACTATGAACACTATGGAGCGGTCAGAAGGCCCAGAATAGCACTGCAGGCAGAGAGAGAGAGACAGACAGAGAGAGAGACACACACACACACACACACACACACACACACACACACACACACACACACACACACACACACGAAGAGAGACACACAGAGAGAGGAGAGAGACAGAGAGAGAGAAAGACACACAGAGAGAGGAGAGAGACCGAGAGAGGGAAAGACACACAGAGAGAGGAGAGAGACTGAGAGAGGAGAGAGAGACAGACAGAGAGACACACATGCACAGACACAGAGAGAGGAGAGGAGAGGAGAGAGAAACAGGAGAGAGAGTAAGTGCAACTTACATTCTGCAGCTTTTTTTCAGCCTCGTTCAAATCAACTCTTTGCTTGGGTCACCGGAGAACACTAGAAAGCATAGATGTATCAACACACAAACACACAGAAAAACAAGGGCTGATTCAATGTCAACTTTATTGAAAAATCATGAGTCATTGCAAGTCTATTCTTAGGTCGAGGGTATGTTTGGCCAAGTTGTGCAGGTTGAAAGCGATGCTATCCAAAGTCTAGATGCCTCGGCTAGGCATAGGCATCTGTCAATTGACTATGATATTTGGATATACCCTATCTGAGTCACACGGAATGTGCTTATGCTGCATATCATTTAGGCGTATGTAGGGTACATCTTTTTCAAACTTCATTATGCTTTCCTGATTCCACCACTGTTTTTTAATCTTTCAGGCCCGGCTCCCGTTTAGTCCAACGCAACTGGAATCGAGAATATCCCACATGGCTGAATGTGGACAATATTAGCATAAAACTGTCAGCAAACAAGACCTTTAAGCATAAATGGATGGTGCTAGACTTGCCTACTGTGGGTGTTTCTCTGGCAGTGTCTTAGCTGGTTGTTGTGAGGAGTGAGAACGAAGCAATCAGCAAGTATACTGCCGCAGAAACTCTCGCGATATATGGGCCCTGGAACGGGAGGAAGAGCCAAAGACAATGGGCCCAAACAAGCGGAACAAGAACATGTCTTTCAATTCTCTTACGAAACAAATATACTTTTACTATGAATGATGGATCTGCCACCATAACGTAACAGGGTCCGTTTTCAGCCTCTATTGACCATGTGATCGGACGTCAGTAAAATTATATGTTTTAATGCAATACTGACATCTGGTGGTAAGTAAAAACACAACGCTTACTAGTATGCTGGAGAGCAGCAAAAGCCACTGCCACTTTAAAATTGTGGCATTAGTATTGTACACTTGTAAAAATCCTGAATGTAATAAAATTAAGTAAAATGCAAGACTTTTTCTTTTTTATTGTTAAGTGCTTGAGCATTCAGAACAATGATAAAGCACAAAGGTAATGCTGTCATTCATGCTGATAACAATGATGATAATAATTATTATAAACTAAGCTATTCTTGCTGTTATTATTGTAAGTTGTAGCATTGATAGTAGCAATTAGTAGTAGTATTGTGGCGGGCTATACTTTTACATTCAATACAAAATATAACATATTATAGATTACCTTATATAGCCTACTGTATATGTATAAACTTCTAAAATCTGGAATGCACACGACATAAACTGGAAATGTCCGTATAGTGACTGTAACTGTAAGTAAGCTACATTTACACGATGAAGAGTTATTTTTGTAATTTTTGTCAACTTCCTCTCAGAAACCATTGCTGTAGTTTATTCGTATGGTTTGTTGCGGCCAATAATAGAGGCAGCGATATGAAGTTGTTGTCAATACCTGGCTATGGAGGTGGCCCAAAATAATCCATCTGCGAACCATTGAGGCGTTATTTAAAATGCCAATAGTCAATATTAAATATAAAATATAAATAGATAAAAAGTTTTCTATAGGAAATACAGAAATATTGATATGAAATACAACCGGAAACAGGCAATACATATATAAATGAATGAACATATGAATATATAAATGAGTCAAAACAATGAATCAATAAATAACATTTTATAATATCTCATATCGCTCAGAGCTACAGCACCCTGGAACAGCACAGAAACGCTGAATATACAGCAGCCCTGATTATACGATGATCCGCAAACTTTCTAGAGCAGTCTTTCCCAAAGACTGGGTCGCGACCCACATGTGGATCGCGGGAGATTTCAATTGGGTCGCCAAATTAATGCAAAATTAAAAATAAAAAAAAAGTTTTAGTAAAATTTTTACACATTGCATTTTTAGCGTTTTTTGATCGTACTGAATGTTTGAATTGTTCTTATAAATGTACTTATAACATTGAATCTAGTCGAAAGTCTAATGAACATTGTGTTTGTTTTACTGATGAGAGGAAATAAAAACAATGGGATAGCCAAAACAAAGTGACATTAACTCGGCCTAAATGCATTTATTTGGTCTCATTTATAAAGTATTTAATGCGTGTATTATTTTTTCAATAACAAGACAAAGTTCTGACTTATCTCTTCGAAAAGGCTGGTTTAAGTTCAGATATAATGGGTTGCGGAATTGGCAGTAAAAACTTTCAGGATGCATGTTCATTTATGCACAAATTTGTTCTTCTCACGATTTTATAGATAAGGCCTTTTGTGAATTTGGTCGCGATGGTTTGTAATTTTAAAAAAATGGGTTCCAAGAAAAAAAGTTTGAGAAATACTGTTTAGAGGATGGAAGTAGGCCTACAGTAGTCTCGAACTCTGTCCTCATCGATTAATTGTCGCTCCTTTCTGCATTCGGTTCCTCAAGGATGGTGATCCTACTACTACCATGTCCGTGGGTTCTACCCATGGACCTATTAAAGAAGATTCTACCAGAGGCATCTTTCCTCTACTGCTCTGGGATCTAGCGCGGCAGCAGATTCGAATCAGAAACATGCAGGCACGCATGACACGTTCGGGAAACCCGGAAGTCGGCGGATTGCAATCATAAAATCTTGTTATTTTCGTACTCGTGCTGGCAACTCAGCCACTTTAAAGTCGGGGCTGTCTATGGTACTTTTGAACATAAAAGTCCACCTATCAATAAATAAAATCCCCCTGCAATAAAGAAATGCTGACATTTTAAATAGAAGCCCCTTGAAATAAAAAAAAGTTGTTATTCTTTAATAAAATCAAATTTATTAAAATATTATATTTGTATTAGCTCAGGATGCCATAATAATTTATTATGAATAATAAATGGCACTCCATTGCCTTACATCAGAGTGATATATAACAGAGTGGCGACATTTCCATAGAGTGGCGAAGTCACGCCCCTTCCGGTAGAGCCCATGCATGGGACCTATGAGATCGAAAAATATGAATGGGTTTCAATGGAGAGAAAGCAATTATTTTTCTGGTCCCAGTCTTTATATGCCCTGGATACACATATGTTGTTTGTGGATTTAAATGATAATTTTTCATGCAAAGGAAACTAAAACATTTCGCGAAGAAGTTTGATAATGTTTGGTTTTGTGTGAGCTCTTCCCTGTTGTCGACGTGACTTACGTCTCCACCCGCGCTTGGAACTCCGGTACCTCTCTGCTCCACTTCACCGTAGGGGAGGATAAAAGCATCGAAAGAGGTGAAAACCATTATAAGTCGGACTCGGGGCATGGGGAGAGTTTCAGTTATGCCGAGGGGGAGATTGTCGGTCTTGTCCACACCAGTCACCCGCTTTTTTCAGTTAAAGCCGGTCCACGCCTTTAACTGAACAGTTGAACAATAAACGGTCATACTCTTGACATGAAAAATTATCATTTAAATCCACAAACAACATTTGTGTATCCAGGGCATATAAAGACTGGGATCAGAAAATAATTACTGTCTCTCCATTGAAACCCATTCATATATTTTTCGATCTCATAGGACCCATGGGCTCTACTGGAAGGGGCGTACTCTATTTTCGTTCTCATAGGTCCCATGGGCTCTACCGGAATGCGTAGAGCCTATGGGACCTATGAGATCAAAAATTATAAAGTATTGCCATTCTTTTTTTCATAAAGTCAGTTTTTGTCCACCCCTTCCCCAACTTGGCAGCAATTTGGCCATGTGTGGGGAAACTCATTGACCTACAGGCTATTCAAGGTCTTATCTGATTATTTTCATTCTCCTGCAGGTGGCGGTGGATGCTGCTGATGGTGGATGCTGATGGCGGTGGCTGCTGCTGTACTTACTATATGTTTGCTTCGTTGTTCTTAATCATACTTGTTCCCACTTGTATTTGTTTCCACAAACCTCAGCCTGATATATGTGGAGAGGATTATTTTTCTAAACAGTCAGCATCTCAAACACTTCTTACTCCTGGCTCCAGCTTTACATGCTGCATCCTCCTTTGCAGCGTGCAGATGTTAGGCAGTGGAATCTGGATTTGCTGAAGGGTTTTATAACCAGTTGCCCATTTTATTTTTATTGTTTTACTTGTCTCCTTTCCTCGCCGTATAATATATATTTTTATATATATATATATATATATATATATATATATATATATATATATATATATATATATATATATATATATATACATAAATACACAATATTCATCCCTATTCCTTCACTATGTTCTTGTTTTTCCAGTTGGATACACACACACACACACACACACACACACACACACACACACACACGCACACGCACACGCACACACACGCACACACACA
>NC_044048.1:15947299-16139799 GCF_902167405.1 Gadus morhua | reverse complement strand
ACATTTGACTGTTTAAACATCATAGGGCATTTATTAGATCATATTAACAAAATATTAACCAAATTGAGCTTTGATACACGACTAGTTATAACCATACTGTGTATCTCTACAAGTGAAATGAGGCTCATGAGTTGTATCTCAGGTGACCTTTTGCTTATCTCATTGGAAATGTAACATAAATCCTGGCTAGTTCATCTGTTATCAACCTTGGGGGTTTTTTACATTGCATTTGATTATAGTGCTGCAATGAGTGTCCTGTGAGGATCAATTCATTGTATTGGTCCTGAGAGTTGGCTGACATTGGCGTCCCTCCCTCACCCTGATATTTTGAAGGATGCTTGCTGATTGGACACCGGGCCAGTTGCCAACCTCGTTCATTAACTTAAGATGTGGAAGGTCACACTGCAATGAACTAACCATGCACTTGCTAAGGAAATGCAAAGGCTTTGTTTACGACATGATAATCTATTGTCATGATTGTTCTTGGAACCAACACAGAAACACATTAATCCCACAAAGCCCGGAAGCATCCCACTCATGACTCTTGCGATCAAAATAGAATATGCAGCACACGCACAATGGCTCCTTATGCTAGGAGGACAACAAGAGCAAGGAGAGGTTGTGTTGGGTATGTGAGTAGTGTGTGTCTATAAGTTGAGGGGCATCATATGCTTCCATATCTTCATGCCAGTTAGGCAATTGAAAAGGGAAACTGCATTCTGAAGGAAATCTTTGCTGCTATCTAATAACATGGTCATTATATTCTATACTTTCTTTCTGTGATTGTCTGGGAATAGCTTGACAACGGATCGATTACAACCGGCTTTGCACCCGGAGTGACTTTAAAGCTTCACCGCTGGACCTATGGCTCCATCTTCTGGAATAAAATGAAGTGTGCTGCCCTTTAGTGACGGCCTGCGCAGGGAGCCTGGGAGTAGGTGCATGGAGCTGTGGTCTATCCACGGCTGAATTATGGAGACATTGAGCAAGATATTGAAGAGAAATCCCATTAGGAGTCTGGATCTGTAGTCATACTGCTATTTCCAGTATTGAAAAAAGGGGATGAAAAATAATATCTATAATGTAAAATCTCAATGTAACAATTAGAGGCCTCTCATTTCTGTGGCAATATCACTTAATTTATATTTATGTTAAACGGTCAGATTAAAATCGATGTATTTATTTCAAGGTTGTGAAGGCTATTGCGTGGATTTTAGATTAAGGAAATTTAACTTTCCTATAAAAATATATCAAATTATTCCATAACACCAATGATATTGTTAATTTCATGTCGAACCATGCTTTACTGTAGCTTGGTTATTTTATCATCCAAACCATCATCATTTAAATCAGTACATAACCAAATCCTTTATTATCCACAATAACATCAATTTATTTAAACTAACAATGGGACAAGAGCATTACAGATGCAGTATTAATGACCAAAACCAACAGAGGGAGCTCATTCTAAGTTTCCCTGCTCTATAACACACTTTTCAATCAAATAAACGCTTCATTGCTTCACCTCAAATTTTCCAGAGCAAACAGTAAGCCCTGACCAGGTTTTTTTGGCCTCTAATTCCTGTGCTCTATGTAAAAAAAGAAAGTCTTAAGTAGAGAGCCCAAGAAGTAATAAATAAAGCAATAAATACACGCTCATGACTTTATCGAGAGATAACATCTTATAATAAAAAACTTCTTCACCTTCGACTGTGTTTGAAACTCGGAATACAAGGGTCGACCACAGGCACAATGATCACTCTGGCTTAACATATCGTTATTTCATATCAGGGTTGAACTGCAGGAGCAACGTTTGAATATGTTTCTTTAACAAGTGAAAAGCGGATTAATCAGCAATAGACGACATGATAATTACAAAGCCAGTAAACCCTGATAGCAATGCCCTCTGAGCCCCAGTCCAAAGATCAGTACACCGCCAGGCAACTATCAGCTCCTCTAACAACGAATCCATACACAGACCCGGCAGGCAGCCATGACCGACCAGCAGGACTGGGGGAATCCATCCAAGAGAAAAGGGGTGAGTACTGAACCTTTTTCACAGCCCCTCTCCCCACTGATGTTTGATGTCATATTAAAGTAGTGAGTACGATTTTGTCAGTTCATATAACGGGCTACTGTCAGGTAAAATAATATGACAAAACTGTGGCGACAAGCTTTGAGGTTCCTAGCTGGGATGATTGAATTTAATACATTTTCCTGATATCCACTGACAGAGATTGACTGCGGTCCTCGTCTTGGCCACGCTCATTTCTGCATTCGGTTCCTCCTTCCAATACGGGTACAATGTGGCCGTGGTCAACTCCCCTTCACTGGTAAACTAAACCACCCCATCCCTCCACCATTTAACACTCCATCCACAACACAGTGGTCTACAGGGGACCTCACTGTCCTGATTTGCTGTTACTCTGCAGTTCATTGAGGCCTTCTATAACTCCACCTATATGGAGCGCTATGGCGTACCGATGGAAGAGGAGGTGCTGACTCTGCTGTGGTCCCTCTCCGTCTCCATGTACCCTCTGGGGGGCTTGCTGGGCTCTCTCATGGTGGCCCCCCTGGTCAACAAATTGGGGAGGTAACACACGAGAAGGGCGATTTTGGGTTTCACTAGCATGGACTTCTCTAGTGATTAAGCCATGAAAACCACGATGCATTGCTTTATCCAGATCCGTAGCCGACTGTGACCTCAACATTTTGTTGTTAAATCACTGTCAGGGTACGGGTTACCTAAACATTAGCAATAAGATGAAGAAGATGATGATGACAGGTTCTAACAAAACCACAACACACGACACACAGGAAAATAAACACCCACACGCACAAACACAGAAATGGGAATAATCATCGGAAAACGTCAGTAAAGTGCCAAAGTAATGTCAACATTTAATTAACATCATATCTTCATCATCAGTCTTTTTACTATGTATTGTACATTGCTTGGTGAGACATTGACGTGAGGCCGACGTCTGTGATCACCTGACAGGAAGGGAACCCTCCTCTTCAACAACATCTTCTCCATCGTCCCTGCCGTGATGATGGGGGTCAGCGAGACCATCCGGTCCTATGAGATCATCATCGTGGCCAGGGTTCTGGTTGGCATATGTGCCGGTCAGAGCAACACTAACAGTCCTTATTGAAGTGTTTCTGATTGACACAGTGTTTCCTTGTGTCTGATGGTCCTGCCCCATCGCCAGGTCTGTCCTCTAACGTGGTGCCCATGTACCTGGGGGAGATCTCCCCAAAGAACCTGCGGGGGGCCCTCGGCATCGTGCCCCAGCTGTTCATCACCATTGGGATCCTCAGCGCCCAGGTGCTGGGCATCAGGAACATCCTAGGGAACAGCACAGGTCTGGGCCCATATATATATTTATCTACGTGTATATGATCTATACTGTATTAAACCGTATACATCCTCAGAGCACTGAGTCACATTATGCAGTATCATTACATTGATATTGGGGATTGGTTGAGTGCTGATGTAATGTCTGACTGAGTAAACTGACTGACTCTCTGTCTGTCTGTCTGTTTGTTCGTCTGTTCATGACTGTCTGCTTTACTGTCTGACTGCCAATCTGTCTGTCTGCCCATCTGTCTGTCTGTCTGTCTGTCTGCCTATCTGTCTGTCTGTCTCCCCGTCTGACTGTCTGCCTGTTTGTCGGTCGGTCTGTCTGTCTTGTCTGTCGGTCTACCCGTCTGTCTGCCTATCCGTCTGTTTGTATGTCAACTTGTCTGACTGTCTGCCTGTTTGTCCGTCGGTCTGTCTGTCTGTCTGTCTGTCTGTCTGTCTGTCTGTCTGTCTGTCTGTCGGTCTACCCGTCTGTCTGTCCGTCGGTCTGTCTGTCTGTCTGTCGGTCGGTCTACCCGTCTGTCTGTCTGTCTGTCTGTCTGTCTGCCCTCTCCCCCAGGCTGGCCTCTGATGCTGGGTCTGACGGGTATCCCTGCCGTGGTGGAGCTGCTGCTGCTGCCGCTGTTCCCAGAGAGCCCCCGGTACCTGCTCATCCAGAGAGGGGACGACACCACCGCAAGGAAAGGTAAAGGAACGGGACTCTCAATCAGGTCCTATTTTACAGTAAGATAAGATAAAATGTGCACCGTACATCTGATTAAATGATGGGATAACACAAATACCTGAATAGATCTATTACACTAACATCTATTTAAAGGAAAGGGTGGCACACTACTAGGTAGGGCAGTAAGACCTGGGGCATAGCTCAGACCTGTTTACAGTAAATTGAATACTTTTAAAACCCTACTTTTTCTAACACTGTCTTTATGTATTCCCCCCCCCCCCCCGTCTCCGCCCCCCCAGCACTGCAGCGTCTGCGGGGCTGGGAGGAGGTGGACGAGGAGCTGTCCGAGATGCGTCTGGAGAACCAATCGGAGCGGGCGGAGGGCCAGCTGTCTGTGGTCAGCCTGCTGTCCCAGGCCTCCCTCCGCTGGCAGCTCACCTCCATCATCGTCATGAACATGGGCCAGCAGCTCTCGGGGGTCAACGCGGTGAGACTCCCCGAGCCCCGTCCTGGACTGCCGCTACATTGGTTCATCTTTTATGAAATACTTGCGTGTTTTGTGTCTAGCGAACCTCAGATAGATGCTTACCTGCAGGGCTTTAGATGTCGTTGTTGAGGAACAACACAGAAAGGCAAGAAACAGAGCTGTCCTGTCAGCAAACCCCGTGATTCATTCCACCATCATCATTTTTCCAACAGCCGTGTTAGGCAGAAACAAGGAAGGGAAGGTCTTACAGCTTCTACCTTAAAGCTTCCTCCGTGTTGTGTAATACTGAACTTATACAGACTAATTAATCATACCATTCTGCTTACTAAAGCAACAGGGCAGACTGCATAATCGCATAGTTCAGCCTAGCCCCCCACCATTCAGCAAATAATAGGCTAAACAATTATTTTGGGGGTTTTGGTTAGAAAAAACGTGTACCTGAAGTAAATTAAATTGGTTTATTTCAGTCACAGCTAGTCAGGGAGTTATACATGTGTTTATTGATGTATTTGACGCTGTAATCCTACACATGCCTATGTTTACAAGTGATATTAATTGCTCCTAGATCTACTACTATGCAGACAGCATCTATGCCTCAGCCGGTGTCCAGGAGAACCATATCCAGTTTGTTACCGTGGGGACAGGGGCAGTCAACGTCGTCATGACCATTGCGGCTGTAAGTACGCTGCTCACCAGAACGATGTGTGTTAGTGTTGAGGGAAAGCAGAATGCAGGGTTCATCTATCGTCCATCATACAGTGTGGACTAAAAGTGGTCTGATTTAAACATGTTCAACTGATTTTCTGTGTCCTTACACAGTAAGTGGACTTGGCTAATTCCCAACGGACAGCTTTATTCTTCACTTTTTAATGAGTTTTAATATTGGTTGTTTCAAAGTCAACCTTTGCACTGGATGACTTGTTGAGGGTTGTTGTTTTTTTTTGGGGGGGTTTTGTTATTACAATTTATTTTTAATGTTTTAATTGATATGGATGTTATAATCCCAGGTGTTCATTGTAGAGGCCGCAGGTCGAAGGCTTCTTTTGCTGATCGGGTTTGGGATCTGCTGTGCAGCGTGTGTTTTACTCACCATAGCCCTCAAATTCCAGGTAACATTTGGTTTAAGTTACCCAATATAGTGGGAAAACATAACGCTGCTGCCATCTACAGGCTATCATAAACATCCCACTTCTCATTTATTTTGACATTGGTGCGTTCCCATTCTTATCTTGCTGTACACTCTTGGCAGTGCCCCGTTCTCAGAAGGGCTGCCTGTGTGTCTGTGTGTAGTCCCCAATAGTTAAAAATAGAAAGTAATACCTCATAGCACCCCATCCATTGTCCATGTGTGGCACATTGGCACAGGCGAAATATTCATTGTAGATTATAATAAGAGCAGATATCGAAAAGCTACAGTGTTTCTATTGAAATACTGCATTAGCAATTCTGCTACATACTGTTGCAAAATAAACAAATATAGTTCTCTGGTGGCTCATGCATGGGTCATTCATTAGCTGTGCATATACAAGGTGGAGCGTCTTCTTGTCTACATGCCCTGAATGGTATGGTTTCTTTAGTGCTCGTAATCCTTTGAAGGCCTCATAGTTAACATTGATGGCGGGCTGTTTTGTTGCCATGTGTCTTCACAGGAGAGCTTATCCTGGATGCCCTATCTCAGCATAGCCTGCATCATCATCTACGTCATTGGCCACGCCATAGGCCCCAGTGAGTGATCCTGTGACCCTTTGGTTGTTTACGCACACACTCATCAAACCATGGCGCCCCATTAGCCCTGAGTGTTGTTTGGATGTGTTGACATATAATAATGCATATTTAAGCTAAAGGCCTGACAAATGATCCTCTTCCTCAATTAGTGAGCCCTTGCTCCTCGTAGACTACGGTGACATGTACCAGACACGGTGCCGGGAGGTTAAACCCTGTCCGACCGCATCTTACGTGCGTATCTAGGTCCCATTCCCTACGTGGTGACTACGGAGATCTTCAGGCAGTCGTCCAGGCCGGCTGCCTTCATGGTGGCGGGATCAGTCCACTGGTTGTGCAACTTCACTGTGGGACTGGTGTTCCCCTTCCTAGAGGTAAGGCCTACAAGATGAACAAGGCCTCTGATGAGTAGACCCTTCCGATATTCTCAATAACACGACCATGATCATGATGGGGATCATGGTCATGATCATCATTGTCATCATCGTCATCAGAATAATCCTGAACCATATTATTGCTATAAACGTCAATAATAAGGCTGTTTTCAGGAAATGCTTTGAATGGATGTCTACGTTTATACTTTCTTTGGCTCACCAAAGTAAACACCCATTTTCTTTTCATGTATACTTCCTCCTTGTTCAAGCTCCATTTACCATCTTAAAAGTCAAACAGGATGGAGAAGGCGATGTTTTCGCCCAGTTACAACAACCCATCCCTATGAGGTACAAAAATGTACAATCCAACAGTCCAAAACCCTTTCGGTTTGGCAAGCGCAAAATGTCACAAGACATTCGTGTTGTATTGAACCTCAAAGAAGAACCCAGCACTAAGTCCCCCCAAAACCCCCAGGAACCAGAAACAGATCATGCTATGTGGCCCGGCTCCAGGTGATGGTGATGGGTGTTCGGGCCTTCGTCACAGCAGTAGCACACGGTGCATGCCGTGGCTGCAGACCATCAAGGGTTTAGTTCCCTCTTCCCTCTTCCAATAAAAACCTTGTTCCTTGTTCTCCAGAGAGGCCTGGGCCCGTACAGCTTCATCATCTTCTCCGGCGTCTGCCTGGCCACGTTCATCTACATATGGATGGTTGTGCAGGAGACCAAGAACAAGACCTTCCTAGAGATCAGCCAGATGTTCGCCAAGAAGAACAAAGTGGAGATCAAGCAGGCCTACGGGGACGAACCGCTGAAGGGCAGCGAAGTGGGACCGGAGGATGTACTATCTGACACTGCTTTTTAGAGGAAACCGAGAGCATTCAGGAGGGAGAGGTGGGAGGAAGTCTCCCCTGCTGTGCCAACGTCTGAGGCAACTGGAGCTGGTTAGAATTGACTTTTTTTCATTACATCAAACGAACACCAAGGCTTCTGTGTGTCTCCGTTCCAAAACATTAAAGACCGTTGTGTACATTTCTGTTTGGATGGAAGGTTCTGTTAGTAGAGCCATTTTGATATGCCACAAGGGCTTATACAATTTAACTTGTGTTTGTGTGTATGCCTGAAGTCATCACAAGAGCCATTAATTTTTTACAGAAATGTTTATTGCTGATACAAAAAAGTGATATTAAATTCATGACTGACACTGTGATTGATAGTTCTTAACTATTGTGATATACTAAACATTCTCTAAAACGCTCTAAACTAACCATACAGAACTCATATTCTTCATTTCAAAGACAAATTTTCACATTCACCGTGGGCTAATATTTTTATATAGAAATATTGAAGGCCTTGCAAAGAAAAACTCGAGAGGATTCAGGAGTTGAGTGTCGAGCGGTGGTGGTGGTGGTGGGGGGGATTTCACTTCTCCTTGCACCGGGCGTCGTTGTCGATCTCCACCCCGCCGTACAGGCTGAGCGGCGTGGCGCCCCAGCTGAACACGTTGCCCGCCGCCGTGGCGTTCCTCTCGCACGACAGCTGCTCCCGCACCTCGGCCTTGCTCAGCACGTAGTCCCACACGTTGACGTCCGTCATGCGGCCCAAGAAGGCGTCCGTGTTGGAGATGCCGAGGAAGCCGTCCTGGTCCTTGCCCAGGACGAAGACCCCCCCCGTGCTGATGGAGTAGCCGCTCCTCAGGAACTGCTGCTCCTCCCCCAGCTGCCCGTTGATCCACAGCTCGGCGGCGCCTGAGTGCGACGACCACGTGACGCAGTAGTTGGCCCAGTCGGGCGACTGGAAGCCGTGCGGCAGGTTGACGAACTCGTTGCCGATCCAGAGGCCCACCTCGTAGCCCACGTTGATCACGAGCTCGTTGTCCACGCCGGCGCTGGAGTAGGACATGACGGTGTGGACGGTGCCGGGCTGGGGCCGCACGTGCATGCAGGCGGTGAAGGCGTGCAGGTCCATGGGGTGGAGGAGGCGGGCCAGGGCGTAGCTGCCGGCGTTACGCTCTGGGAAGTGTAGCACGAGGGAGGAGAACGCTTGGGGTTCTAAGAGGAGTGCACACACACACACACACACACACACACACACACACACACACACACACACACACACACACACACACACACACACACACACACACACACACACACACACACACACACACACACACACACACACACAACCCTTTGGGTTAGGATTGTGGTGACGAAAAGACAAAGCCACGTTCTTCCTTAGAAACTGGCAGGCATTACATATTTGTTCATCTTGTTTAAGGCATTGAACAGGAGGAAATCACTGGACACTCACCATGGCTGGATCTCCTAGAGTCGTGTCTTTCATCTGAGGAATTATACAAACACAAAACGAGCCAGGTCAACCAATTGTAAACACTATTCACCAATTGTATTACCAGAGAAATGCATTCTGGGAAGAAAAGTACTGGAAAAAAAACCAGTTCAGACTCGTTCAGAAATGTATGCTCGTTTTGATAGTTGATGCTGACAGCACACTGTCCACTCACTCGAATGAATGTGTTTTCCTAGAGACGTTATTATGTTCTCGATTCTCAAGAGCTTCGACTCGATTTCATCCTGCCGACAAAACGCTGAGAGGGAACAAGATAAACAAAAGTGAATAAACATTTTGAAACAGATTTACTTCTCAATTGATAAAAGGCTTTGGGTTCAGGATAAGGTCTATGGAAATTGGCCTTAGTTTGGTCACATCGTGTTTCAGTTGAATTTGAAGGCCACATACTGCCTTTCCCGAGGCGAGGCAGGAAGGAGGACTCGACCACACGATCGTTGAGGGGCTGGGCCATGCGGTAATCATTCCATATGGTCTTGTTGTTATGGTCCATCAGTGTGCTTTCCAGCTTCCTGATCTGAGAGATAAGGGATGAGAAGTTTACACTCTGGGTGGAGAACTAAAAAACACAACTCGGATGCTGCTGATACCGCCGTTCGGGATCAGGATACATTGCAGATAGTGGTCTATCAGTGTTCTGTGATAAAATATAGAGAGGAAATTATTTTAAGGGTTCTGAAATAACATATTTGGAGAAATAAACATGACTGAAATAAATAAATATTAAAACAAAAACCTCACTTGAAATGACCAATTTGTATTTCATTAATATATATATTATTTATTTATTTATTCTAATTGAAGTCCTGGAACTCTCTTAATTCTTCACCGTTAAAACAGGAATGTGTTTGAAGAACCCCCTCCCTGCCCTCTAAAACCAGTGTCAGGGGATAGAGTGGTACCTGGTTGTGGGAGAGAGTGATGGGGGTGTCGAACACTGTCCACAGGATGCTCTCGTAGCAGGGAGGCGTGGTGAGGGAGCCCTGGTACCTGAAGAAGTGGTTGATGTTCTCCGGGAGCATGGAGCGCACGTTGATGTGCGAGATGTTCATAGCCTGACCTGGGAGGGGCGTGGGACGTTGTTATGAAGTTACATCACAGTTTCCTGTGTCATAAGCAATGTTTCAACACGTATGCAGCTTCACAGGTTGGTGATTCACTTTATTGGCTAAGAATAGGCGAGAAAGCGAGTTCCACACTAGTGTAGGGTAGGATCAGGGTTGGTCTGTCTCATACCGTTATCACATATTATTATGTTATTACCTGCAGCAAGGACACTGTAATGTGGTAGTGCATAAAAAAACTCCAGCGACCAACAACATGATCCACAATCCAACTGTCTGCTACGTCTGTTGCATTGGGTTCCGACCATGGAAGGAAGCAACTCACCTGCATACTTGATGCGGGCCAGATTGGAGATGAAATCGCTGTAATAAGTGTTCTCGAAGTGCC
The DNA here is from genome assembly GCF_902167405.1 of Gadus morhua. Taxonomy (NCBI): domain Eukaryota; kingdom Metazoa; phylum Chordata; class Actinopteri; order Gadiformes; family Gadidae; genus Gadus; species Gadus morhua. The sequence goes on along the minus strand of NC_044048.1, from coordinate 16,129,363 downwards.
CATCCTGATAAAAACACATGGGCAAACTATATCAAAACATCAACGACAAATGAGACCTAGCATCAGGGGATGTGTGTGCATCGGTTCTTCTACCAAGTTTGTCTGGATTGATTGGTTGCTTGACCAGTACATCGAGTACATTGTCAGTGATGTACTGGTTGCCCATTCAGGTTTTTAACTGAAATAGGACTCCTCCCATAGTATGCTAAAAGACCTGGGTAGTCACGTAATCACCCCGAGACCCTCTAAGTGTTTTGCCTATGAAGTTTACAGTCAAGGGGTTAGGGGTTTGAGCGATTCAATTTATTCAGCTGGTCTGATATTTGATGAGGGCATATAGGTCGGTGTAATTCAATGAGATTTTCATTTTCAAACTAGTAAAAACAAGATGAAAAGTAATGTGTACCTTACTAGTATGTACCTTATCGCGCCAAACATGTACAAACAGTTATTCCCATGGTGCAATCAAACTTCACCCTCTCATATAAACCATGGTAAATTAAGGCAATTGAGTCTAACGGTTTTTACATAATGTTCTTCTTCATTGTCAAGGGTAGTCACTAAAATAGTGAGGGTGCAGTATTTTTGGACTGCAACCAAACAGCTTCGGTTCCCATATCATCGGCTTTGTATTGCTTTCCCGAAGCTTTCCCAAATTGCAAGATGTGAACGTCGATGGTTGTGTTTGCTCCCGTGTTATTGGTCTAGATTCAACAAGGCTCATGGGTTAGAAGATAAATCAAAACTTTAAACATGGAACTAATCATTTTGGGGCTATAAAATTGAATTGCGGACAACAATTCTTTAAATTGGTCCAGAATTGAGTTTGAAGGCTCCGATCAGTAATCCACTAACACAGGCTGTTTGTGGATTACGTGCTGGAACTGCTCAGGTCTTTAGGAATCTCTGCGAGTCTGGTCTGGACAGACGATACAATTAAAACATCATATGTTCTCATCTACAAGAAAAGTGCCATCAAGTGGCCATACAATTAGATGTAATGAAATGTTTGGTCTGTGCTACGTTCCTAGAATATTGCATTAACTGGGCCCCTGGTCGGGCATAAATAAACAGGTCACTCTTTTTTTACTGCACAACATTACACTGCTACCCAGACAGATGTCTTTTACACAGTTGCCACAGCAATGGTCTCTCCCGGGTTCAAAATGCAAGCCTGTGACAAGCGCTCAATAGCAGCTCTTACTGGGCCAAGTAGGAAACACGTTACTGTATCAGACCCTTTTAGGCCAATAGGTCAATGGGAAACTAATCTCCGACCCAGAAGTCTTAGTAGGTAATCGTAAAACTTTTGGACTGATGTTGCACAGAGCCCTGGCCAGAAACCAATAACTTGCTCATTTCCTGGAAGGGAGCTCAATTGCGACAGTGGATCAACCTTTCAAAACAGCCATATTCGATGTTGATGTAAAACCTGTATTGGGTGTTGGGCGTATAAGACTAACAACGTAAACAAATGTATCATCAAGACAAGGTTAAGTCTTTAAGTCAAGTTGTTTTGCTTATTGATTTTTTTCTAGCTAATCCCAGGCAGAGTGATGGGGATGATAAGATGAAGTGTTTTCAAGAAAGAAAAAAAGTATTTACCTCGTAGAAGAATGCGAGCACTGCCAGGCCGTCTGGCTTGTCTCGGGCCTCCTTAAAGCTCTTGTACTTGTCAGAGTTGTAATGGACGACGTGGAGCTTGGACACACACGATGAGAAGACGCAAAACACATTATCACACTATGTCCCTCACCTGCTGTTCATTTAGACCGTCCCATAACCATGTAGCGTCCGTCCAATTGGTATTTGATATTCTCATATACTGCTTAAAGAGAGTTTGGTCCAGTTGGAAGAAGGTAAAGACAATGCTGGTGCCTGATTTCATCCTTGGATCTCCATTTAAAAATGTATTTTATTAGTATAAGATCAAAATGTTTTTGTTTACCAATAGCAAGTGCATAGAAAGTATCAGCAGTGTATACAATCATCCAGCCCTTAAACATGTTGAAATATAACATTACATTTAATGGTTTTCTCATGGTTTACCAAGATGGAAGATATATGGAACATATCATAATATATAAATGTATATGAGCAATGTCTTGAGGAGCACCTCTGCCATGTATCGGATGCCGTCCAAGGTGTGCTCGGCCCCGCTTTCCTCCAGGTCCCAGCCCCCCCAGTGCAGATGCATCTGGACTGCCGTGTAGCGGCCGGGGAGACCCTCAGAGATCACCATGGTGGGGGGCAGGTCGATCTGAACTGAAGACCATCCCAATAAAGCCATAAATTGAACGTATTAATAGTGACTGCTTTATAAGAAATAAGAAATAATAATTTGATGTAGTCAAATAATATAAAAACATTTGCTGAGGAAAACATTTATTCACTCAAGAAAAGAAACATCTACTAAAAATCGTTTTGTGGCGCATTCTGGCGCTTCATGTACATGTACATGTACATGGATGGCTGTACCTGAGTGCCCGTTGTTGGTCATGAGAAAGTTCCCCTTCTGGGCATCATATCCTCTCAGCTCCATCTGCAACATTTGGGGATTGTGGCGCACATTCCGCCGCTGTATGTCGATGGGAGACTGCTTCTGGCCGCCGCAAGCTGGATACTTTAGTGGCCAACGAGCCTGGTCCAGTGCCCCCTCTTCTCAGACGCACGCACGCACGCACGCACGCGAGCGCGCGCACACACACACACACACACACACACACACACACACACACACACACACACACACACACACACACACACACACACACACACACACACACACACACACACACACACATACAAACACACACGTGTGTCATTTTATAAATAGTAATTCGGATTCCGTTACTAAATATTTGGAAGCACGGCGGATGGTCTCCCTAGTTAATATGTGAGCCAAGTCCTCAACTAGGGGGCAACTTTTCTTCACGACACTTCGTTAAAACTGGAGCATGGTTGTCACATAGTAGTCTGAAGTAGTGTAAAGTATCCTGGCTCGACTACTTGTGTGTTATAGGCCTAGCAATTAAAAAATACAACATGCAACCCAAACATAAAACCAAGGCAAAGTGTTCCATATTCTGCCACGTTTTGCCAACATAACCTTTTGCTTATTTGAAAGCAAGTAGGCCTACCCTAGGCCTATATTACATATGTATTCGTTTTTGTTTACCTTTTTAAATATTTGTTAAACAATGATAATTTTTTATGTAAAACAAAACTACCTACCGGTATATGTCCAATGAATTCCATCATGTGGAATCGCTGCAGTAGCTAAATAAAACAGGACTGCATTGAAAATGACGCAGAAACTTTCCATTGTGAAGGCGACGCTGACCCTTTTCCGTTCGACTCGCACCTCGCAATGCCTTGGCTCTTCCGACTCCTCCACTTGCAAGTGGTTCAAGAGGAGGTGTTGAAACTCACTGAAACCGCCCTCAGGCCAAACTCTTCCCACAAGCCCAAAATCAAGAGCCCTAATCGAAAACTTATTAGGAGATTTTAGTAGGTTTTCTTATACAAACCGCAACATCTGACAGGCCAATTATGTCATTATATTATTTTTGTTTATGACATATGTCATTTTATTTTTAAATTGAATATTGAAAATACATTTGAAATGTATTCTACCTCTTCTACCATGTTTTACTTCAATAATATCTATCTATAGTTGTACTCTAGTTTAGCTTTGCTGAGATTTCTGATCAGGGGACAGGAAGCCCCAATGCAAGTCTGGGCATGTCATTTGTCATTCTGACATATATACCTGAGAGCAGTCCTAACTAGTTTACATGCTTGATGCTGAATGATACAAAGAAGTTAAAAGGAACCAGAGAGTGACACTGAGACCTCAAGAGAACAACATGCTTCCCCTGTTCCATTTCTCCTGTTATAACACGCATTGGGCACAACCTTAAATACCTGCAATAAATGAACACATTCACACGCTCACACACACACACACACACACACACACACACACACACACACACACACACACACACACACACACACACACACACACACACACACACACACACACACACACACACACACACATCCCCCCCCCCCCCCCATCACACACACACATACCCCCACACACACACAGCAATACGTGTGTGTGTGTGTGTGTGTGTGTGTGTGTGTGTGTGTGTGTGTGTGTGTGTGTGTGTGTGTGTGTGTGTGTGTGTGTGTGTGTGTGTGTGTGTGTGTGTGTGTGTGTGTGCACTCCCAGACATGATGACTAAATTGGGCTCTGCTGAACTCCAACAGGCACTGGTTCAACACTGAAACACAAAAACCCTTCCGTGTAAAGGGAGGACTTGTTTGTCATCATTTCCGAGGATGTGTAATTTACTATCCCTATCAATCCCGTTGTTGTCTGGACAGATAGTGGTGGAAGAGAAATGCTTTTCCTTGAGGTTAGGTTGCCCATTTGACCTGTACATGAATCCGGTATTTAACGCTAAGCTGCCAAATGACTAGCCTCTACAGCCACATGCATCAGTATCCATGGTTACTGATGTAGGGTTAAGGTGCAGGTGTTGGTCGTAGCCTATAGGATATGATCTCTGTAGGGCCTGCAACTCGCAGGTATCTCCAAGCAAAGAGCAAAGCATCAAGCTGGGTATCAGCTCAATATCCAGCACGTGATAAACATGCAGTGCGGTGGTGACAGCTAGAGAGAGAGAGAGAGAGAGAGAGAGAGAGAGAGAGAGAGAGAGAGAGAGAGAGAGAGAGAGAGAGAGAGAGAGAGAGAGAGAGAGAGAGAGAGAGGGAGATAGAGAGAGAGAGAGAGAGAGAGAGAGAGAGAGAGAGAGAGAGAGAGAGAGAGAGAGAGAGGGAGATAGAGAGAGAGAGAGAGAGAGAGAGAGAGAGAGAGAGAGAGAGAGAGAGAGAGAGAGAGAGAGAGAGGGAGAGGGAGAGAGAGAGAGAGAGAGAGAGAGAGAGAGAGAGAGAGAGAGAGAGAGAGAGAGAGAGAGAGAGAGAGAGAGAGAGACTCTTAGTAAATCCATTATTTTATGTTGCTATCAGTTCAACAGTCCGGTTTGTTTAGTGGTTTGTTGTTTGACTATCTCAGTGATCCCCGGCTAATGGAAGTAACGTTTAAATAGTTTAAGTTGTAGTGTTGTTTACAGAGTGGGTGTGCTGTGGAGGTGTCTGGGGACACATGTCATGTAGAATAGCTGTCATTACACAATGCGTGTTTGCTGTTTTCCTTTCTGTTAAATGATGGGGTTTGCAATTACCCACAGTCCAAACATAGCTTTTAAAGTATTGTGTAGTTTCACAATATATGTTTACCAGCAAATCACCAGTGAGGTCATTTAAAACCTGTTTATAATGTATCTACATATTTGATCTATAAATATATCTTTATCGATAGAGATCTATATGTATAACTATATCCATATAGATATATTGATATCTATATAGATATAGATATTTCTGTCTGTCAGTCATCTGTCTATCTATCTAGCATACACAGTTCAGCATGTATTATTGAAATTAGGTCGTAGGCTTGCTATAGTCTTCATGTACGGAGTATTGTTTACCAATAGGCCTACATCTTTATTGCATCACCATATTCTTTGTTTGAATTGCAGACATTTTTGTGGACAACTAAACACAACTAATGAATTAGTTTACAGTGTTACACAGTTTTACACAGTTGCATGTTGAATGATGAAGAATAACTTATTTTAGGACAGTTCTTTTAAGCAAAGTATTTGATTTAATTTAGAGCATGCTCATGGGCAGATACAAGCAGCGATCAAACAAGCGTCTTCCCTGTGACAATGGGTTTACATGATTCTTATCAAGAAACGTTCAGATCGTGGACAGTAACAACCAAGGAAACAGGGGTGAGGGGGGGAGAGCATTGTGGAGGGTTTAGGATCGGCCATGAAGTCAGCCATGGCGTGAAAGTGAGAGACCAAGTTAATTTCCAATACACTATGGGGGGAAGTGGAATCTACACATCAATGAAGACAGTAGATCGGCTTGGCCTCACTGTCCTCACTGTCAGACTTCGTGCTACGGTGGCAATGGAAATGCAACCTTAACACCTTTCAATTAGAGAGAGGAACGGAGACATCTCTAGGTGCAAGAAGAATGGCTAGGCTACAGAGGCATTTTAAATAGATTAGTAATTATATAAATAATGTTTATATTATTTGTATACCATTTTATATCTGAATGATTCATATTTCCACAACACATATACAATGTTACAGATTGAATTTGTTAGTTGTTTTATAAGATATCATACAACTATATAAAATGAGCCATATTTAATACATATCATTTCAGTTTATAGTTCACTTCTTGGATGATGGGTAGGCTTTCACTCTGTTGCCAACCTGCTAGTAATTGCGATGTCCACAGGGTGGCGTAGTAGGATATTTTCTTCGGTGCCAAACGTTGTTTCAAGGTCACTGCGACAAGCGCCATACAGCCGATGGGATCCACTGCGCAGCTGCATGAGTCAACATATCCATTCATAACGAAACGTCTGAGGGAAGCAGACTATTTCCTAATGAATCAGTTGAAGACGTATTCAGAAGAATTTAGATTTATTCAATGATTTAGACTTGAGAGTTTTATTTAACAAATATTATGTGCGGGCAAGTATACACAAACGAAAATATATGTGTACTTAATTAGATTGGTAGGAATAGATTGTTTGTGTCAGAGTTTTAGGCCAATCAAACACATGCCATTATAGCCTCTTGATTTATAGAACCGAATGAAACACACCAACCCCTTTGGATATTAGTAGGCCTTCGCTTTTTTTTTTATGTGCGGTATTCATGCATATAGAGGAAAATGTAGCAAAGCCAGATACGTGACCGTTTACACTGCATCCGAGTGACGTCTGCAACCCTGCACGTAGGCTCCTATCTGCGTCACGTTCAAGTAAAATTAAATAAAACGTAAAAAGGGGCAAAAACAGCCCCCCTCAGACAAATATTAACTTGCATGCACCTTGGTCATTGCATGTGTGTTTAGCAGTCAAAGCTTCCACGTTTGGGATTTTTAGTTTTTTTTTTTTTTACTGTGAACTGGGTAGCCGTGATGCTGCTGGTGAACGTGCAGCCCTGCTCGCACTCCGCTGCCTCGTGAGCCTCTGCCAGCCAATGACAGTCGAGGACGCACAGCTCCAAGTTCTTCCTGCTTGTCGGCGCTTATCAATCCGGGGAGTGTCTCCAGCGCCTTCTCTGCTCACCCACACCAGCGACTCACAGCACTTCCCTGTCATACAGTTAGGCCAGAAAGCCAAGGTAAGCACTTGTTCTTCCGATGTAATTGTGTTTTTATGATATCCAATGAAGTTGACAGCTACGAGATTAATTACAACCTTTCACCGACGTAACCTCGTAGTTTTGACGGTGCCCTTTATTTATACAACGCACTGTCTCGCACTCTCTACAGTGACCTTAGTTAGCTTTGTCCTTGCAGTCATATTTGACTATGTTCTTTTGACTTAAAACACTTAGATATGTAATTGCACGACATGGTGATAGTGCCTCGCAGGAAAGGCTTATGTCTATTTTTAAACCCGCCCGTCAGCTGGCGCGATGTCGACCCATTTAGAAACGCAGTATGGCGGATGGCGTCAAGTTGCAGACCAACTACAAACTAGTTGCTTCCGACTTGTACTGATGTACGTACTTGTCAATTAAAAAATATTCACAATTTGCATAGTTTTGAGTCTTACTTGGTTGCTAGCGGCCTATACTCGACCCTCACGTTATGTGATGTGCAACCAGTTGATGAAGCAGTTCTGGGGGAGTGTCTTGCAAGTGGTTGGAATGTGTCCTCTTTTAATACAAGGATTCCATGATAATGGCCTCACAACGCCAATTATCCACTCTTGGTTCAGTGGCCTAATGTAGCATTTGCAAAGAGCTAACCAGAGTATGGATGTACAGTCATTGTGCAAAGGAATGACTTGTATCAGCTCTGCCCTCTAGGACTGGACGTGAAATACTGTATTGCGTCCAAGGTTGGGGATTCATTATCGTTGGCTGCCATTTTGTGCCGGAGAAAATCAATACGAAGTGACATAAACCTTTCCTGTCGCCCTTAGTCTGTGGTACTGTAAACAATCAGAAGTGATGTTTTGACAGCTGTGACTGTGTCATCTCTGATGGCTACTGTGGTAATAGTAGATCCCCAGAGCTTTATAGCCACTGGCAAATGTCCCCTCAGACATAAACGATTTTATCATTGGTTCAACAATGGATGATAGGCTGACCCTCAACTCTCTAGGGCAGGATACTGAGCTTAAGTTCATTCATGAATGCTAAATTGTGTCAGATAGCAGGCCAGGACAGAGGGGGCCAAAAACCGAGAGGGATAAAACAATAAAACCACAGACTAGTGCCAAAGCCTCCCTAAGGTTATTATCATTAGAACCTCCGCAGACACCAATTGTTGAATTTAGAAAGACTAGTCTGATAACAGCCCCAGCTCCCTGAGATAAGACCACTGCTGGCGCTGGCTCATGTGTTATCACTGCAGACATGGGCACGCCACACACACAAAAAAAGAAGTTACTCAACTCTATTGTAACCTCTTCAATCTCATTGTCCCTGCTTTTACTTATTAATCTGGGCAGATTGTATTATGTCAATACTTGAAGGATTTAGAAGAGAGCCCATTTCTTCCTGAGCCACTCCTCACAGGGACTGACTTGCGCTGACATCCCCGTCTCTTGCACGAGACTGCACCAAATCTGGTATTCAAGACAATCTGGTCCATTACTTAATGTCTAAACTTGTAGTTGATAGCTAAAGAACGGGCATGTTTTTTTGTTTTACTTGACAGTTTTGAGTGTGCTGTACAAATGTTTTTTGTCAAGTCACTGGTCTGGTCGCAGATTCCATTTGTTTAATTGCTACGCAGGAAGGCGGATGCAGCAGCAGCATCCCTTGTCGCCTGCCCTGTGCCACAGCGATATAGGCTTCTGATGTCTGCTACCTCTTGGCTCCCCTCTAGATCCAGAATCATGTCCATCCTCAAGATCCACGCCCGGGAGATTTTCGACTCCCGTGGTAACCCCACAGTGGAGGTCGACCTGTACACCAAGAAAGGTACGTAGTGTAACACTGAGCTGGCTTCAATGGGGAAAATAGAAATACAGGATGGCCTACAACGTAATTGCTACTTTTTTAAGGGAACAGAAGGGACTCATTACTATTAGATTTATGTTATTTATTTTTTCTAACTACCTAACCGGAAAATGGAAAGAATGACAAATTAAAATAAAAATACCGGTAGTTGCTGCAAGAAGAATTTCAGCAGCAACAAGATCTTCTGTCTAATTTACTTAAAGCTCGTAGTTAGATCTAAGGCCATTTAGATTGAGTGGAACTGAAACACGGCCAATACTGGAATCAAATTATAACGACAGAACTTTATTTATTGCCAGCTGTATTTCAGTTTATTTTGGAAACTATAACTGTAGCACTAACTGAATTTTATTATTCTATTTGTATTATGAAGTGCGAATGAAGACTACTTTTAGTCTAGTTTTCAACTAGATGACTTCAGACTACACTTCCCATGGGGTGTGGAAAACCACTGGGCATCAAGCAGCCCATGCTAGGGCAGGATCATTTCAATCGATATGCCCAGAGCTTATATTTATTACCTAAATTGTCTAATGGGGACAGACGTTTGTTTGGCCGGCTATAGCTTGGCTAATGTTTTCTTTCGTTCTTCTCTGTGAACTTAAACCACAGAAACGTCTCAACCAAACTGAATGTCCTGAGAATGTTAATGAAGCGATTTAAGTGGCCAATGACATGGAAGGGATAAAGATAAAACAAACCTGTTTTAAATGTATGTCCATACACAATAGAAGTAACTTTTTCTAGATACTATGATGTGATGTGAATGTGATCGTACCTCTTCGTTTTCTCTTAATTGTTTTTGTAGTAGAGGTTTTCTATAATTTATTGGCTGCCCCCAGAGTGTAGCAACCAGACCTTACGAATATCCTGTTACATAACCTTGCCTGGCTACATGATGCAACATCTTTTGTGCGCTAGAAATCCATAGGAGACATGTTACTACATACAATTTTAGATTTGAATAGTATTATATAACATTACAATGAATTGTTTCTAACAAGGATATGGATAGAAGTTTACAGTGTATACGGCTTTAGTGGATGCCCGGAGGGTGATTGGATGAGTTTAACCTTAGCCCAGAGAGCCGCTGTGTCCTCTGGGATACAGCCCCCCCCACTGGTCACTCGTTGCCAGTGTTGTAGTATTCTTCCACTGAGCTACTGCACGCATACTCCCCCAGCATGTCTACCTCTGTTACGCAACGGCAGCGGCTGTGGATGACTGGGCATGACTGGGCCCTTTCTTCCTGTTCAAACTGTCCTTCTGCCCTCTGTTCCCATGACCATTTCTGTGCACTGGGCTTGGTTATTCATTTATGGAATGGCAGCAATACATATGTGTCTCTATATTTCTAATAGGCCGTATTCCACTATCTTTTTCAAATATTATATATGATATTCCACCGGGATGATTTCATCAAACTGAAGTAATATGGCTCACAGCCATTTCATTCCACCCATCGGCCCATCCACCCTTGATCCATGTACATTCAACAAGGCCTGGTGTCTCAGGAAGTGTAATCGGCGTCCCCCGCTGTCTGTGGTTCTCCAGGTCTGTTCAGGGCAGCTGTCCCCAGCGGTGCCTCCACTGGCATCTACGAGGCCCTCGAGCTCCGTGACAACGACAAGACGCGCTACCTGGGCAAAGGTAACATCATTTATATAGTTTTGATGTATATCACTTATATTTTACCCCACTAGTCGACCGGCCTTCCACGGTTCACTTTTATCACAGACGGGCCAAGATCTACAACAATATATTAACTTTTCATTATATTTTATTTTTGTCCGTCTCCATTTCATGGTCCTGTTTTAGGAGTGAAAAGGGCTGTAAAATATATAAATGAGTTTTTGGCCCCTGCTTTGTGTAACCAGGTAAATAAAGGGAGTGATTTAAGGGCAGGGGTTGAGGATGATGATGGCGATGTAGAGATTCGCTTTAACACAAAAGCAGCATGACTTGTTTTGGAGTTTGGAATTGACTAACTATCCCTGGCAAGCATGAACAGACGATCACGACAATGACACAATCCTACAATGTAATAAAATGTATACACAGAAGATTACATAATTATTTCAAAATATGTATTATATGTATCAAATATATTTACTAAATAGTCTCCAGTTGAACCGTGTGAATTTGCTCTGTGCTCGTCTGTTTTTCCTGCTTTGCACGGCCTTCTTGTTTCCCAGTCAGTGATGGTGTGCTTGTCCCTTGCAGGTGTCTCAAAAGCTGTTGAGCATATCAATAAAACAATTGCGCCTGCACTGGTTAGCCAGGTAGGACCATTTATTGTTTGACTGTGACTTTGTGCGTAGGAGTTGTATGAAACATAATTTACCTAATTATTATATTTGTCCATTTCGTGATTCTAATCAAAAATATACACATTCCAGAGAGACAGCGAATAAAATAAATATGTTCACATGCAAAGTATGGCAAAAGCTGTGAAGGATTTAAGGTAAAGGGTCTTAAACGCTTGAGCCACAGAAATACAAACAAAAAGCAATGGCTGCTCTGCGTGTTACAATGCAAGTATTTATATCGAGTTTGACTCGTGTGTTTAATGAGTATTCAATGTAGCATAGCGCAGCCTAGAAGCAGACCGTGTGTCACTTGAGATGCTGTGATTACTACTCATAACATGACTGGTGTGGGCTGTTTTGTTTAGTGAACTAACTTTTATGTTTAACAACGGTCATTAATAATATAAAGATATGTCAGTGTCACGTTTCATTCACCATGACCCTTGTCTTCCCCAGAACGTCAATGTCTTGGAGCAGGAGAAGGTGGATCAGCTGATGCTGGATATGGATGGCACTGAGAACAAATGTAAGCCTCAGTATTGTTATAAAACATTATGCCTTAATACTTTTTGTATTTTACTAATACAAAAAAATGGACAACATGTAAATATGCAACGCTTACAAAGGGTGCATTTATAAGGTTTTTAAACAGATGATACCCCCAGGTTGAACCAAATGGTCTGGATTTGTTTCCACAGCTAAGTTTGGTGCTAACGCCATTCTGGGCGTCTCCCTGGCTGTGTGCAAGGCTGGTGCAGCGGAGAAGGGCGTGCCCCTCTACCGCCATATTGCCGACCTTGCTGGCAACCCTGAAGTGATCCTGCCCGTCCCTGTAAGCTCAGTAATCCAGTCCCTGTCGGCCGTGCGCTGCAGATTACGTAACGCAATGCCTTTTGCTGCACTATACATTAGCATGTAACATTAGCACACACATTGATGGCGCCGGGAGGGAAGCCATGATAACATAAGATAACAATTTATTATGCACTCTGGATGTTGCAGCAGCATATATCAAATCAAACAAGATAAGATAATAAGGATGATTGAAATAGAATATCAACAACAGTAACTCAAGCGCAGAGTTTAATGCCGCCTCCTTGGAAATGACCTCAGGGCAGGCGGTAGCTCAGGAGGTAGAGCGGGTTATTCTGGTAACCGCAAGGTTGTTAGTTTGATTCCCGGCTCTTCCTAGCTGAGCGTTGAGTTGTCCCTGAGCAAAGCACCTAACCTTAACTGCTCCCGACGAGCTGGCTGCCTGTTGCCTTGCATGGCTGACACTGCCGTGGGTGTGTGAATGTGTGCATAAATTAGTGAATGTTGGGCAATATTATAAAGTGCTATATAAATGCAGACCATTTACCATTTACCTCAGGATCTACATTAAACGTCTCTTTTATTTTTATTTGACCTGCAGGCCTTCAACGTCATCAACGGCGGCTCCCACGCCGGCAACAAGCTGGCCATGCAGGAGTTCATGATCCTGCCCGTGGGCGCCAGCAGCTTCAAGGAGGCCATGCGCATCGGAGCCGAGGTCTACCACAACCTGAAGAACGTCATCAAGGAGAAGTACGGCCAGGACGCCACCAACGTGGGAGACGAGGGCGGCTTTGCACCCAACATCCTGGAGAACAAGGAAGGTCAGAGCCCGTGGAATAGCGTCGCCGCTGAGGCTTTGATCTTGTTTGTGTGATGTTAGAATCCAGAACCCTTCTGTGCCAAGTGCATCACTGGCTCATTAGTTATAGAAGGACAGCTGAATGCTGTTATGGGCCAGACTTCCTAGGGTCCATTTGTAGCACAAAGAACGGCAAAAGAAAAGGATGTCTGCACAAAAATGTAAAATAAATTACTTGGGAATAAGCCCACATAAATACAGGTCAGTAGTGCTTGTATTATGACTAGTATTGCTGCCTAGTATTACTAACGTATATCCATGTTAAAACAATTCAAAATCCACTTTTTGTACCCTTTGATAACTAACGGGAGGGTCTTGGCACAGACTGTTAGGTCAGTGTGCCCCCATTTGAACCCGGTAAAAGATAACTGTCCTTCCTGGAGCAGCACATGGTAACCAAATTAAGGCCCTCGCTCAATGGGGAATAATGGAAGGAGTGTCTACTCGCTGACCAACTGGACTCAGTATCAAGGTGCTGATGTCAAGGTGCTTATATGGCAAATACCCCCAGTGGGGCCCAGCAATCTTTAGGCAAAGCAAGGCAAGGCAACTTTATTTATATAGCACTTTTCATACACAAGGCAGACTCAAAGTGCTTCACATATAAACATTGTTATACAATAAAATAAAATAATAGATAAGTAAAAGAAAACGTATGCAAAGAAATTAGTAAAATAGAAAGTGCAATGTATTTAAGATCAGATCAACAGTCTCTCTGGTATCCGCGTCGGGACTCCAACCCGACCTAAAAGGAACTTGGTACTTTCTCTGGGACTCCAACCCGGATTCTAGTAACCCTTATCCTTTCTCTCTGGTATCAGATCATGTATCTTTCTTGTAAAAATAGAAAATTAAATTGAAAGTTAAAAAGGCTTTTTAGTAAGTAAAATTGAAAGTGCAATGTATTTAAGAAAGTGCAATGTATTTAAGAGAAAATTAAATTGAAAGTTAAAAAGGCTTTTTAGTAAGTAAAATTGAAAGTGCAATGTATTTAAGATCAGATCAACAGTCTCTCTGGAACCCAAGTCGGGACTACAACCCGACCTAAAGGACAATATTCTAGGACTCTAACCCAGCTTCTAGGACTCTAGCCCAGACCAAAGGCCTTATTCAACAAAACTCAGGACTCTAACCCTTATACACAAACTCAGGACTCTAACCCTTATACAAACAAACTCAGGACTCTAACCCTTATACAAATACAAACTCAGGACTCTAACCCTTATACAATATTCTAGGACTCTAACCCAGCTTTAGGAGGATTAAAGAGTTGTTTAAAGTATTTATTTATTCACGGTTCTGACTTCTGACTCTTGTCAATTTTCAATACCTACCTAGTTCCCTTTTTATAAACTTAAAGTCCAAGAAGATTTACCCGAAATGTTAACAAAACCAGTCTGAAAAAGAACATCGTGTTACATATTACTTATGTTTATCAGTGAAATATACTGGCACCACCAATAGTCTGAGAAAAAAATAGCACAAGCAATTTCCCTCCCCCAGAATGGATATGTCTGGTGCTTATCTCTACGTTTTCCCACACAGCTCTGGAGCTGCTGATGAAAGCCATCGGCAAGGCCGGCTACACCGACAAGATCGTGATCGGCATGGACGTGGCCGCCTCAGAGTTCTACAAGAGCGGGAAGTACGACCTTGACTTCAAGTCGCCCGACGACCCCAGCCGCTACATCACCCCCGACCAGCTGGCTGACCTCTACAAGAGCTTTGTCAAGGACTACCCAGGTACGGCCCTCTAAATGTTTCAACAGGGCACTCTTCTTTCCCCCTGCTGGTTATCTGGTGCTTCTTGCCACACGATGGAGGGCATTTAATAAATGGTGGAGATTAGGAGGAAATGGTCTGGTCGAACACTACCCTAGCTACATAGCGATTGGATCAGGAAATGGCAGGAGAAGAACATTGTATCTATAGCAGTACCACAGACTACTACATAATTTGTTGTACTGTGTGCACTGTGATCCAAAAAGATGAATGAAAGAAATAAAATGCATTGAAATTATTTTCAAGGAAATGCCTTATTGATTACATAAGAGAATCGAGTGTATAACTGAAACACAAAACTAAAATCTAAATCTAAAAATATGAAGATGAATAAAAGATTCAGTCTCTGAGCCTGTGCTGCTGCATCCACTCTCCCTCTTCAGTGGTCTCCATCGAGGACCCCTTCGACCAGGACGACTGGCAGGCGTGGTCCAACTTCACCGCCACCACCAGCATCCAGGTTGTGGGAGACGACCTCACGGTCACTAACCCCAAGCGCATCGCCAAGGGGGTGGCAGAGAAGGCCTGCAACTGCCTGCTCCTCAAGGTCAACCAGATCGGCTCCGTGACCGAGTCCCTGGCGGCGTGAGTATTTTGCGCTCTAAACTTGACCTCAGCATATGTCTTTTGACTGAGGGATATGTTTTTAAATCTTTTTTATTATTTTGGTTTAAGTTGCAAGATGGCCCAGAGCAATGGCTGGGGCGTGATGGTGAGCCATCGCTCCGGAGAGACCGAGGATACCTTCATCGCTGACCTGGTGGTTGGACTCTGCACTGGACAGGTGAGTCATCCGACACTGAGAAAGGGACATATAAACAAGAGGAACCCTCCTTTGTAACATGAAGGTGACTTTCTTTTGAATGCAGACCGCAGTGCTGCAGGATGTTATTTGTAAGAGGAGTCACTTTCTCTTGTTTGATTCCTCTCCCAGATCAAGACGGGAGCCCCCTGCCGGTCCGAGCGTCTGGCCAAGTACAACCAGCTGCTGAGGTGAGTCCTATACGAGGTGTGTGTGTGTGTGTGTGTGTGTGTGTGTGTGTGTGTGTGTGTGTGTGTGTGTGTGTGTGTGTGTGTGTGTGTGTGTGTGTGTGTGTGTGTGTGTGTGTGTGTGTGTGTGTGTGTGTGTGTGTGTGTGTGTGTGTGACACTTGTAAACCCTAAAATGCTTTAAGGGGTCTTGTATATTTATGATTGACACTCATCTGGGTGTATCTGTCCTTGGCTGAATAACATTGCATGCTCTCTGTAAAAACTACTACTGATCCAGCCCGCTTCACCTTCATCTTCTTCCTCCTCCAGGATTGAAGAGGAGCTCGGAGACAAGGCCAAGTTCGCTGGCCAGAACTTCAGGCACCCCATCTAGAGCGCTGTCTTTCAGCCTCTGTTTTCATCACGCATAAATAACCTACACACATACATGTATGCCACGCTAGATTGCCACTGCTACAGGATAGAAGTTGGAATATAGAATGGAAACCCGAGGTCCTAGAACGTCACCTGTGGCACCGAACATGTCTTCTAGTCTAGCAAGCCCCCCGCCCCCTCGTCCTTCAGTTACACCTCCATCTTTATGTTTGTGTCTCTGTAGCTGCGTGAAAGAATACCCGTTAATGCTTCTTGTGAGCTGTAGTGATCTTTACCCTGATTCCTCATCAATTCAGCAAAGCTAATGTAAGCAAAGAAGGGTGCTGCTTTGAGCAGTGAAACTACTACTGTCAGTGTAATGTGTCATGTTCGGTGAGCTCTAGTGATTCTGTAAGCGTTGGCAGAAATATGTAATAAAAAATATAATTTAAAGCATCTTCTCCCCACATCTTTTTTATTCTCTTAACCAATGCATACAAAGAATTCTGCAACACATTATTTAAGCTATTCATGATGATAACAAAGAAATGTGCATATTAGTTCATTCAAATCTATTGATTGGTTTTACTGTCCTCGGACATGAAAACAAGTGTACTAAAATGTAATACTATCTACACAAACAAAACTAGAGCAAGAGTAAAGCATCAAAATGGTTACCTTTTATTATTAAGAGTTGGAGAGCGAAGCTGTATTAAGGGACTCCTAAGAAACGGTATAAATGGCATGTAATTGGAGTAGCCCTTGCGAGGAAGAAACATGAGCCTGGTGCAGATGGACGCCATTCCTAGCCCTCTGGGTAAATGATTCAGAGCTCTTTCTTTTATAAGCTATCTGCACATAGCCTCGCAATGGGAGTTTAGTCTGATAGTGGTGCTGTCAGAAGCACCAGAAGGAATCCTACAACAACTAGACAACAATTCCCACATTGGTTGATTTGAAAGAGCCTTTTTCATAATTTCCTATGTAACAATGCATGGAAGAAGAAAAGGGGTTTATAACAGGGAGTTTGCGGGTTTATCTAATTTACATTAGATCTCCCAATCTATATTTGATTTTTAATTAAATTAAGATATTTTATAAATGATTGGTTTATTTGACACATTTGCCATCTAGTGGTTGATACTGTGAGGTGCAATTTACTGATAGGGGTACATGCAAAATGTAGATGTTAAACGGCTTAACCACACATTGACTGTTTTAAGTATTTTTGAGACGTTTGTCAGAAGTTTACGAAGAGTATTAATTAGAAAAACATTATTTAAATATTATGTTACAGTGGTCTAGATATTGTTATGTTTGTATTAATTGAAAACACAACTTTCACAAAAACATATATTTATATATTTATTTGTCTATACATATATATAAAAATGTAGGATTAAATTAAATTATGAAATAAATATAATTTGAAATAAATAGCATAGGCCATAAAATAATATGAGATTATCTAAATGGTTGACTTTCCCTCAAATTACAGCAATGAATTATTATTTTTTTTTTACTCCAAGCCCTATCTACTTACCTCGCCATAGTTATTGTGTTGTCGGACTCATGTGTAATCCTGCTCAGGCATGGCTTCAACCACTAGGTGGAAGTGAATCACGTCTTTAACACCTGACTGGAAAGAATAAAATACAGAGCCACATTGTTATCTATGTCATTGACTGTGTAGGAGTTAGTCATGTATACATGTCTAAAATAAGCAGGTGCTTCTGCATGATGTTTCTTTGAGGCTGTAAGCCACTGTATGACTTTGCAAAGTGTGCTTATATGTGTATTGTATATGTATGTATATATCTTAAGCAAGGTAGATATATTAAATATAAGCAACAGTTGAATTAAATGTTATCTTATTTCACGCAATGGCTATCAATAAGGAACTCAATGAAGAAATGATTAATTAAAGTTGTATTGCATGTGATGTATTTAATCTAAAAGTATTTTTTTAAGTTGACAAATGTTGATTTATTGTGATTATCATTATTATGGTTTTCATTATCATATTTAGCAGACTTACAATTGTGTAAACCCGTTCATTTTCTATTCTTTTATCTTCTATTCAAGAGTGGTTTCATACCTACCAACTGTAGATACAGCCTGTAGTCTAGCTTTCAGTTTGGGCGATACCGTTCTTGCCAGTAGGTGACGGTATTTCACCAGTTAAACTCGGGGAACCCCAACTGTTCTCACCCTAAGATGAAGAAGGATGCTGTCATGCTGAGTACCTCTCACATACACTAGTCAGAGCATCCCGACAGCGATTACTCCCTCTTAATTCTTCCATTTTTCTTCCATCCATCATTTATGACAACATTGTCAAACGTGGTCCGATGCGATACATTCACATAAGAAAGACACAAGTGGCACTGCAGCTGCACAGTCACCACCATAGTGGTGATACTTGGCTTACTAACGTTAGCTAATTGCCCTTGCTGCTGCTATTGTTTGTTGTTGCAGGCGCTCATCAAACAAATCACAGATGTTGTAGAGGAAGCTTTCGAGGTAAGTGTTGCGCGCCGTGGGCAGCGGGTTTCTCTGTCTTTGATATAATAATGAACTACACGTTGCAGAACTGACCAATAACACCAAACAGTGTGTTAACGTTGGAATGCTAACGATAACCGTTGGCAATGTACCCGGCTAATTTGTCTACTAGCATTAGCTTGCTGCTAGCTTGATAGACTTGTTTGTTACTATGAAGCGGCTGCTAACGTTACTAACCAGCAGTGATTGAACTAGGCTAGCTAGCTAACAACAGACCGTCTAATACTTGGACCCAAACAGCTCTATTGCACCGGTTAACAGAGCCCATACTGAGCCAGTGCTTGTATGTATATTTGGTTATATATGTGTTTACAATTGCAGAGGTCTGCTAGCATTTGATAGCCAATTAAACTTAATGTCAAACTTGTAACGTTCAGTACAGCCTTTGCCTACCAGGAAGTAGTCTATGCCCGTTAAGCCATTGTCAGCAGCTACTATTAGCTGGCTAGCCAACTTGCTGTCTTTGTTTGGGTGACTAGTTCTCAGTTTCGCCAGCAGTGCTATTGTTTATTTTTGAGTCTCACCCTGGATTCCCTAAGGTGGAAATATATTATTATTCAGTTCAAATGTTCAATCATATCGGGAATTCTTTTTTTTATTACCAACATTACTAAGAAATGATGTCAGTCAGTATCAACACATCAAGTGTAGTGTTTATGTTTGCATTGCACTTGACATGTGACCAAACTGAATATTTGAATGTGTCTCTATTGCTTTATGTAGGATTACTTGCTTATGAAGTTCAATGTTCTTTTATTAAGGCTACTCAAGGCTCAAGTTTTCATCATGTTCAGGAACATGCATTATTAATTTGTCATATGCAGGAGATTTGTAATTTACTTTTTTATTTATTGATTATGCAAATAGGGCAAGGGTATAACACATAAAAAGAACTACGTGCTAATTGTTACCAATTGCTGATCAGTGATTTTGACTTATCAGTAGCTTTCATTACTACAAAGGTCATTTTGAAAGGCTCTTTGCAGAATCATACTGCTTTTGCAAATGCTATTGCTTCATTTTGTATTTTCTTTTAGTAATCTTTCTTATCAATTACTTATCATTGACTGTGATTTAGTTGAGCTTTATCCAGATGCCTTTTATATTATAAAGGCTGCCATGCTTTAGCATAGTGCATCTGCAAACATACAACTACGTTACATTTAAGCTACCTGTCTGTTTGTTGTCAGAATGCAGAGTTGGCCAGGATATTTATTGGTTTGTTTGGGATGTAAGAATATGCAAAAAAGAATACCTGGAATACCTGAAATACCTGGATCTAGCTGTGTAGCCTTGGTGCATTAGTAAGAAAATGTTAGCGATGGCGAGTAATAAATAACCATGCTATTTGTCCTTAGTGTCCATTGTGTCTTTGAAGGGATCGTGGTGCTGTGAATTTTGTGTGGTAAGGTAAAAAAAACGGTTACAGGCAGGGCTCGCAGTAAGAGGCTGCATGTTTCCTGTGCTCTAACCCTCTCTTGTATCGTTGAGCTGCTTGGGGAGTTTTCTGTTTGTACCCTTTGCCTCAATGGCATATGGCTGTTCTTCCTCCAGATCATGGATCTTGGATTCAGCACACATGCTATTAAAGGATTGTGTCTTCATACACGCACCAGGCATAGTCTTAATACTACTCCTTTTACTGAAATAGGAGTATAGCGAGTTTCAAGGTGACATTTCCATTTTTCTTGCATTGTTTATATCGCATATTTATTGAAGAGTTTTAGGGCCGCACCAAAAAAGGAAAATGCTTGTGTGTTATGTGTTTGATCTCGAATTACGAGATTCAATTTCAAGAATTAAGTCAGAAGAACACTTTGAGACTAAGGTCGAAAATATTAAAATGACAATACGCGATTGCCGTTACGAGTCCCAGTGTGACTCGCTGAAACCAGACAGAAAAACATCCACTTTACTTGTTTTAAAAATAAGATTTTTTGGTGAGTGGTTCTATTGTTTTTTGTCATTTTCTATCGCTGTTGCTGATAGTATTGAGCATTGTACCGATATACCTTTTACCTTTTCAAGTGTCTAATAGCCATTGCATTGGAGGGTATTTGGTGGTTACATAGGGAATTAATGCTGTGAACAAAGGAGCAATGTTCAGGGGAGGACCTCTTGATGGGCCATTCAAGTGTTGTATATTCATTAAAAATAACAATCTGTCAGCACTTACTGACGCACGCTCATTCAGCCAAGTTCTCTTCATTGTTCTCCAAGATGTTTTTTCATTTCCCATGCCAAGAGCTGGGTAATTGGCTGTGGCAGAGCCTTGCTGGTGTTGTTTTAAGATATTGGACTGACACACGCAGGGCACACTGGCAGAAATGAGGGGGCTCACTGTGTTTCCTTTTTCTCCTCGCCTGCCATCTCCTCATCCCAAAGCAAGGCAGGGGCAAGACGCTGGATGTGTTTTTTTTTTTGTGTTCACTGACAGCCTCCCTTCACCTCTCATAACAGAAGAGGCAAGAGTGCTACAACATTCCTCATCTTTGTTTGATACAGGCCCCAGCTCTGCATCCCCACAATTGTGGGGATGAGAGGAGATCACATTCGCCAAATGCTATTTGTGTTAACAATTGCGTGCTGTCTTGCCCTATACAGCTGCTGGTTTTTGATGTACCCGATGTGATGAAATCAGTTTTCCGCTAGTGCTCGGGCCCGGGTGAAGCCTTGTTTTGTTTGCGTCCTGCCTGGACTGGGTTTCTGTCTCCAGATCTAAGACACATTTTCACAATCTCTTTCTGGAACTTCCAGACCCTACAATATATTGGATTCTATGATTTATACATTAGGTTGGAAAAAACGTGGTTGCATGTGCATAATTATCTCCGCTGTTGCTTTGTATGTGTGCATGGTTGCCACTGGCTTCTATGAGCTATAGGATGTAGGTGATTGGTCAATGTACTCTTTGGAAACTGTAATTAGAGGCTGTGAATACATTTTGTAGAACGTTTGGAAATGATTAAAATAGCAGTGAATCGGTTGCATCTTTGTTGTTGTTGCCATTGTGTGTTGCCACTGTGTGCGTACTTCTGTTTTTGGTCCGTTCATGAGGTTGGCTCACACATAATGTTGCTCACAAGCACAATGTTTAAGCACAAATCCAAGCTGTAACATGCAGTGTAGTAACATTGATACTTATTTGGGAAAACAGAAGAATCACACGTATCTATCTAAAACCAAGATGAGAAACAAACCCGGCTCCCTGCCTTCTCACTAGAAGAGGAAAGGGAAATTGGTGAAGGATCAACTGGGGGTCACAGAGGACCCTCTGCCGCTGTGTGTGTCACTACTGATTAGGTAAGAGATTGCCTCATGTAATGACACGGCATGGTGCTAGTGGTGCAGTCTCTCGCTCTCTCTGTCGCCTTCCCCCCCACACACACACCATCTTTAGACATGTCCTTTTCTAAAGGTACGCACAAACATTTAGTCCATACTAAAACCAGTGAGCCAATATAGGTTTTATCCTCCTGCACATTTTATTATGGACCGGCACCTCCGTTCAAGCATGATTTGATACGCATCTCGATACATTTGCTCTGAGACCATTCAGCAGCGATTCATTGCCAGCCACCCGATTGGAAAATCTATGCGTTCAATGCAGTCTATACACTAATATCCATTCTATTTTGAATACCCTTTCTTTACTAATAAGCATTCTTTGAATAATAAATATAATTTTCAGTTACCACAATAGTAAGAGTTTTAATTTTGAATAAAACGTTTAATGGAAAACCAATTAAGTATACTTACTTGATACATTTAATTCAGCCATCCAAAGATAATATTCAACATGTGCTTGTACATTCGGCCAATTGGTGAATCAATACATACCTACATTTTTCATTTTCATGTACAGCAGAAGAAGCAGGGGTGAAGAGTAGCACAAGGAAGTGTCCAAGTGTTGAACTCTGTGGAAATTGGCAGCACAATTTCCCCTTTGCAGATGCTTACTGTTCAAGAGGCTAAACGATGAGCCAGCCATTCACTCCTTTAGAAATATATCAACCTCTGGGAGAGACATAAATTTTACCTTTCCTTAAATCGGTGGGAGCCATTGGAGGAGGCAGCCCAAGTGAACCTTCAATTGACTTATTGGCCTCACGGAACATGACGGTGCCAGCCATGTTTTTACTCATTAGCCAGGCTAATAATAGACTAGCTGCAGGCTAGGCTTTATATTCCAGCTCTGCTAGACAAAAAGATAATGATTTGTAAACCCTTCGCTCTGTTTCTCACACAGCAATTAAGTTCAATAATATCTGTATCAGTCAGAATGATCAGCAGCTATCTTTAGCAGTTAAGTGATGAGGGTGACTTAATTATTTTGTCAAAATGTTGCTTGGTTGCATTTCTTCCTCATGGACCAAATATGCCTCAGACCGCACACTCTTCTTGTAGACTATGCGCATAGCCTAGCAAATGGGAGGAAGAAATGTGCCTGTTTCATTAGGCAGTGTAATGAAAGATCTGCATCTACCTTTTGTTTTTGTGTGGGAGTGTTTGTATGCCTATGTTGCGTATTTGCATTGGCGTGTGCGGAGCCACGTTTTTGAGCCGATGTCTGTTGGTTTAGCAGTAACATGTTGGCGTGCTTTGAGAAGGGGGGCTCATGGTGCCTGAAGGAAATGACCCCCTGTGGCGTTGTCGCATTCTTGTCATCTCTCGCTCTGCCCTTCCAGTTGTCGTCTGTTCATTACTAGTCCGCGGCAGGGTGTTTGTTTGTCCTTGCTCGCCGGTGCAGGTTAAGCACATTCATTGAGACAGCCGAGCCTGGAGTTCAGGCACTGGGGCTAAAAGGCTGGATCCACTGGGTTTAAGGATGGACATGTTGTCTCGGCACCCCGGTTCCAGCAGCCAGCACGGAGAAAATGAGGTCTGCGGATTGGGTTTAGATCTGCCATTGTAGCACTTCCACTCTGATACACTGCCGCTACCATCAGGGGAAGGCTGTCAGAGAAGGAGAGACATGGAGAGCTGCAGGAATGGAGAGCAAGAGATAGAGCAGAGCACAGCAGTGCTATCTAATGGATCAATTTGTAATAAATCTGTTGCCTCAAGCTGTTGTTGTTCGCCTCTACTCAGTAAAAGGTGTCTGCATTTCTCAGGCAAGAAAAGGGCTTGTCAGGATGGGAAGATGGAGCTATCAGTGAATGAGATGCCCCATAAGCACGGCAGATCTTTAGCTTTCCTGGCTCGGCTTACCTAGGTCAAACACTTTGCCGGCGTTCCTTTTTTTAATACAAGCATTTCATTGGTCGAAAACATCATTTCAAACCGGTCAATATGGCTGTGCAGTGAAATGAGGAAGTAACGCTCCCCTCACATTAAATTTCCCCATTATCCACATATCGACCATTAATCATGATGAAGGAGCTATTGATTACGCTATCAGCCTAGGCAAGGCCAATTTATTGGCCGGCAGCCATTTCACAATATGGGGGCTCTGTTCACGCGGCAACTGGCCTGCCCAGAAACACAAGGCTCATAATATGAGGGTTTAGGAATAGTCCTATTATTATGACAACAGTTTGATCTTTAAGGTAACAAAAGGACGGAACTCTGCAGGGACCACTTGGGAGCCCTCCTCCTACTCCTCCTTTTCCTCCTCCTCCTCCTCCTTCTTCTCCTCCGCCACAGCAGCCATATGGACCATACTAATTGTGTTTTACGGCGACCATTTTCACTGATCCTTTGGGGACTTGTGGATGTGCTGTAGTTATAATGTCACCAGCACTGGGCCTGGCTCATGAAAGACACATTAGCCACAGAGATGAGAAGACGGCAAGGCAATATACTGCAAGTCAACACAATTATTGATTTTATTCAAATGAAAAAACGTGTTTCTCTCACTCGTTTCTAAGCTCTAACCTCCGTTCTTATGATTTCCTTTTTTTTTTAATGCAGTTTCAGCTATTGTGTACCTGAACAATTGAATATAAGGCACAGAACACAGAGCCAGCCTCATTTTAACAGAACATGTTGTGATTGTGAACGCAACCTTTTCTTTGTGAACCTTTTTTTATTATTATGATTCAACATCACCCCAAAGTGGGAGTAGCTTATCGATTTTCTATGATAATTTATTCTCATGAATGTTCTTCTTTATTAATTGGCACCAGGAGTTTATCCAGCTCTAGTTAGAGCGATTGTCGTTTGCCTGATTTGTTATGCGCCACAACACCAATGCTGCGGGTGGAGGGCTGAATTTAAATGCCACCCCCACTATGTGTGCTGCTCTGCCCTTCAGGGCGGAGAACCGTTGTAAACAGTTTGAACTGTTAAGTGTAACTGAACCCAGGGTGCGTGCGTGTGCATGTATGTTTTAACGCCTCTATGATACTCAATCATGAAAAGGGCTATGCAGATCTGTGAAGGGGACGGGGGTGGAGGCAGTGATGGTTGCTACTGATAAAGTACAAAAAAAGGTGTGGGGGATCCAGTATCATTGTGTTCCTGCTCACAGTTTTCTTGTAATTATTATAATTGCCTCCAAATTGCCTGTTTGCCTCAAAGCCGTAAACCTGCTGGATCTCACGTTAATAAAATGTTGGAGACTGCCAAGGCGTTGCGATGGGGGAAATGAAAGCCAATCATGCTTCCAGCATTCAACCCACCCTCCCCACAAACAAAGCGACAAAAAGAGAGAGACCAGCAAAATAATACATCCTAATGAACTGGCATTGCACACATCCCTGACTACTAGGCTACTACCCTCCTTGGCTAGTCAGCCGCAATGCTGGCCACTATGCCCCTTAATGAAGACTCCTATCAGCCTTCAATGCCTCTCTTTCCATCCTTCTCTCCTTTATTCCTTCCCTTTCTTTAGCTTTGCCTGTGACCCCCCCCCCACCCGCCCCGCAGTGTGAGGTGAGAATATTGCAGGGAAGGAAGGAGAGAAACATTGTAGCCTGGAGGTGCACAGTGTGTTGGCCAGCTCAAAGATGGTCAACGTGATGATTTATTGGAGAGGGAGACAGACGGACCAAGAGGGAGGGGGGGGGGGGGGGGGGGAGGAGGAGGAGGAGGAGGAGGAGGAGGAGAGAGAGAGCGAGAGAGAGAGAGCTCTCATCATTGATTTCCTAGATCCTCATACAGACGACAATGAAGTTGTTTTTCGTGTCATCTTAAAGTGCGTCGCTTTTAGAATCAGCAGCTTGGCAAATGACTGTCGTCATTAGCCTCTCGTAGCGCACAAGCATTGTTTGATGATGTGTCTCGCGGAGTTTAAAGTCAGGTTACGTCTTGCTGCGCCGACTCCCATGTGTTTGCCTGTGCCTGAACAGTAAACCCGAGGGTCTTTTGAAAAAGGAGTTAATTGTAGTGTGCTTTTTGATTACATGTGCTGCCTACTGCTTGCGTTCCAACTGAACCACTTAGCCTCCATAGGCCTTTAAGGTAGCTTGCAAACAAACACATTTAGCTAAAAATGAACATAAAATGTATTGTCTTTCTCCTTATACATTTGACATATGTTTACACTTTCAGATTTAAAAACAATTACCCGTTTCTTTTTAGAAATCAACGAATCTCAGTTCTTTTTTTCTGAGCTTAATTATACATTCTAGTCTATCCTTCTTATAATGCACCAACAACATAACAGCGACCACCTACAATGACCCTATTCTTTGTTTCATTACATTCGTGTCTGAGAATGTCGTTGGTTTCACAGTAAGTGTGACTCATTCCTTTGTTGTGCAACAGTCCAGTTTCACCTCCGTGTGGTGGCCAATGGTAGAAGAATATGGTTTTGAGGGATTTGTTTTTCACCTGTACACTCCTCCTCCCTTGTGCTCTCTGCATATGGCCACAGAGGGCTTCTCCATCACGTCGTAGCCCCCTTTGTTACACCAAACAGCCTGCAAGACCCAAGGGATGGACCCAGATACGGGGGGGAGGAGGAGAGGATCCATTTCTCTTCCTCTCCTCTTTCGTTCCTCTCTTTCTCTGTATCTGTTCCTTTGTGAACACCGATGCCAGCCACTCTAAAGGTGGCAAATTTACTCTCTGTAGGAATCAATGTGGCTCAGCCCAGTTGGGGCATCACACCACCCCAGTAGGTGAAAACCCTCCTCCTACTTCTCCTCCTCCATTGCCTCCTGCTCTCCACTGTAGCAATTACTCATTGGCAAGCCCTGGGTTTTGAGCAAAAGATGAGTTCATTGCACTCTAACCATCCAAAAATGCTCTCGTCGCCTCCTCAGCCAGGCACAAGGGTTCTCCATCGATGTTGGCCTGATTAAGGGTGTGTGATATTTTGAATAATTTGAGCTGGATAGATGCCGTCTGACGCTGTTCAGAACTTGATTTGCTTGCGATGGTTGTTCAGAATCCTTTGGGAGGGGGAAAGGGAGGCACGTCGACTCTAAACCAACAGATCAATCTCCTATCCTTCTCAGAGTTTTGCTGATGCATTGTGGACACATTTGATGTCGGGGGTTTAAGCCAGACTGGGAATGATTCTCCTCTATGGCTCCTCACAATGCAGACACTTTGCTGCAGATACCATCCCCCCACCCAGTGGAAGATGGCAATGGCTTCGTGTCTCTTTTGCTCACATAATACTCTTTGGTTCATGCAAACACACTGGCAGGCGCTGGGTGTTATGAAAGCCTAGTGTTCCCCCCTGACAGCAGGAGTTTAAATTTCACTCCTCCGTGAGGCAGCTTTGTCACTGGCAACACATTCACCCACACCTATGGCAGCCCTTCAAGACCCTGCTAGGAGAGCAATCACTTGTCTCCATCTCGCTCTCCCGCCCCTTCCCCACGTTTTCGTCGTCGATTCTTCTACTTATCTCTTTGCACAGTCTCCCTCTTTATCAACATATAGTCTAGAAAGAAGTGGATGGATAGATGGATCCCTTAACCGCTCTTCATTTAATCAACAGCGGTGTGTCTGTGTATGATACAGTGCAGAAAATGTTATGGCTGTATTCTTACTTGTTAACTCTGCTTGAATCTTTTATTTCTCTTGTCTTGTCTGTGCAGCTGCTACCACTGTGAGGCCGACAGCCCACCAAAAAGCTAAAAGGACACCTCGTCTTTGCTTCCCCCCTTCGTAACCTCTCGCTCTCGCTTTCTTGCTCTCTCACTCTCTTGCTCTCCCCAGCAGCTCAGGCAGCTGCTTACATTACACAGGGTTTGTCAACCTTGTATTGGCTGTCGCTGAGCGATAAAGACGATGAAAGTGAGAAATGCGTGTGACCTTCTCTGGGAATTTAGCTGAGGAGATGAGGAGGCGGTAGCTGTGTGTGTGTGTGTGTGTGTGTGTGTGTGTGTGTGTGTGTGTGTGTGTGTGTGTGTGTGTGTGTGTGTGTGTGTGTGTGTGTGTGTGTGTGTGTGTGTGTGTGTGTGTGTGTGTGTGCTTGCAAATGCTAACCTCATGGGGGCGATGGGAGGAAGAGGAGGGCGGGAGCAGGAATCGACGGCTGTGTTTTAATTGTTTGTGACTCGTGAAATGAGAAACAATAATGTTTGAACAGTAGGCCCTGGGGACTTCGATCTGCTCAGAGCGCTTAAAGGAGCACCGGCTCCACCTCCAAGCTCCCTGTCCTGTGGAAAACATACGCCGCGATATTTTACTGAGCCTTATGTGTTGATGATGATTCTAGGGGGATATTGACCACTGCTATTTTTAAATAAAAAAGAATTACATATCCCCCCCTCTTATAAAAACGCTGTCAGCCTCATCTACGTAGGCTGACAAAGGGCGGGAGAAAAACGGAGAGAGGAAATGGGAAGATATAACTGTCATGTGTTGATGCCTGATGCTCCTGGCTGCTTTTCCAGGGGTGTGTGTGTGGGTGTCTGCTTAAGGTGGGGGTGGGGGGCAGTAAAATGGTGGAACGGCTCCCAACCTTGGATTTGTATTTTTACTCTGCTGCACTCAACCAAGATGGATCCTCACCCGGCCTGTCCTGCTATTTACATCTGTTAGTCAAGCTCATTGCTCAGCATAGAAAATCTGAAAATGCTTCAGGAAACTGCACTGGAGGCAGAGTAAGCCAACACCAGTCATATATTCTAGAGAAGCAGTAGGGCTTAAAGTGTGTTGACTTTTTTTTATTTGAATGCGCCCCTGCTGCTACACCCGTTCTTGTTCTTAAAGTAATGTTTTGTACACGCGCGCGCACACACACTGTGAAGATAAAAATGCGAGCCCAGCCATCTCAATGCCGCTATCAAAATAGATGAGTTGTGCTTCTTACAAAAGGCAGGTTCTGTCTGAGCCAAGCTCCCTCACAGGGCCATCTTGTCTATTATCACTTTGCTGCTAGTGCCGCAATTAATATTAATGCGCGCTACAGCATGCTTCAACAGCCTCGCCTTTCTCCCTGTATCTCTCGCTCCCTGAATCTCCCCCCCTCTCTCTGCATCTCCCCCTCTCTCTCTATATCTCCCCCTCTCTCTGTATCTCGTGTGTGTATGTGACTCTGGAGGAAGAGAGCAATAAAGGCAGTGAGATGGGAATCTCGACAGGATATGACAAACCTCATGTCAGGGGTGTGAGCGTTAGAAGGATCGGTGGACAGAGACGAGGGACGGGGCTGAGTCCCAGACAGCGGGACTATTCTCCAGCTGGGCTTGTGGTTGATGGTGTTGGCGATGCTGCTGCAGCCTGTTTATTTAGCCGTGTGGTAATGATGCTTGACCTTTTCCTTGACGTCCGTGGCCTGACCTTTAGCACCCACCCTCCCTGCAGAGCAGTGGGAGTGTGCATGTTCACTGGCGGTGCGCACACGCATTCTTTTTTTTCTTTTGTATATGCGTCATGGTCTGGTAGCTATTGAAGTGGTTTATTAGCAAATTAGTATGCATTAGGTGGTTAGTGCAAGGCGTTTAATTATGGGAGATGGCACAAAATGGTTGTTAGGATTATCCTAACACGTTACATTCCTTACCTTTTTTATGTTTTTTTTTCTAATCCCTTGTCTTTCTGTCGAGGAAAGAGGGAAAAATGGCGGACTTAACAGTGCACTCCTCTCTATCAAGTGTTGTATTTAATGACTGTAAACCTGCTGCACATTATATATATATATATCGAATTACTATCATGATGTTCTCTCTTATCGTAGCATATAACAGGATTATGTTTGAGTTCTTTAAGGCTAAAAAGGATCAGGTTTTCTGATCTTATTATTTCCTCCTAGCCAAAAATAATGAATATTTTTTATAATCTTCATAGCACTATTACCAATTCCTTTTAGGTGGAGGGAATAGCTCTGTTAATTTCTTTTTTATATTGAGTGCTGGGAACAATTATTGCAATATTAAATCAATGGTCCCAGCCAATCATACTGCCACAGTCCTTCAGTCAGTCAGTCAGTCAGTCAGTCAGTCACTGCACTGGAGCAACTGTGGTTCACTGGAGGAGACCAATATAAAGCACACATATCAAACCCTGAATAAACCCTCCTATAGCCCAGCCTCTCCCCACCACAAAGGGCCCCTATGCTACCCGGCTGCTTGTCAATCTCCCACTGGGTCCTTCATTAATTAAACATTATTGTATTTCATAAACACAGCCCTAACAGTATAGCATTGATCTAATTCCAATGTTGGCTGCAGAAGGAAGGAGGGGTTGTTTAGGGAAAGGGAAAAAGCACTGTGACCAGGAAAATTGTGTCCTCTTTCATTGTAACACCTATCCATTCTGCAAAAACAGCATGGATCTCTCTCTCACGAGTCCTGCTGTGCCTTGACGTTTTCTCCCCTCCATCTCCGTTCGGGCTCTCTAAGGTTTCAGACTCCAGGATGATTACGTTGTCAAGGTACTGAGGCGGGGGGTAGTGATTGTTGTGTGGGAGCCATTACACCTCTGTTTTTTTCCCCATGTTGGCCCTTTGTGTTTGACGCACAAGGTGCTTTGTGTGTGTGTGTGTGTGTGTGTGTGTGTGTGTGTGTGTGTGTGTGTGTGTGTGTGTGTGTGTGTGTGTGTGTGTGTGTGTGTGTGTGTGTGTGTGTGTGTGTGTGTGTGTGTGTGTGTGTGTGTGTCTCCATGGGGGTTAATGTGGTGGAAAAGAGTGATTTAGGTCAATGGTGGTGGCTGCATCTGTCACTCTGTGGAGGCGGCTGCTTAAGGGAGCTGCTGTGGGATTGAATAAGGGAGAGGCTAAGGAGGAGAGATGTGGAGATTCACCGAGGGAGGGAGGGAGGAGGGTGGGAGGGTGTGAGGTAGAGCCTGTTCTTTCAAATGGAAAAGTGAAAAAAACCTGACTCTCCTGTGATTTGTGCTCTCAGCGACAAGCGTTGTGTCACAAGCAGCCGTTTGATACAAACCTAATCACTCTCATCCCCCCTCTCTCTCCTTAATAAGGAGACTGGCTGTTTGGGACTGCATTAATATGTTCTCTGCTCTGTCTTTCTCTCTTCTACATGCTTACTATCGTTCTCACACAGTCCCCTTTCTCTATATTCTTCCCTGCCGTGTTTAATTTCCCCTCTCTCTGCTCTTCTTTCCCAGTTGATGTGTAAATATCGGCGTCGCTGATGAGGAAAAAGTGCCGGCATCTCTTAGAGGAGCCATTTTGTGTTTCATTTTTATCAATATGTCCATCTCTTCCTCGCATCCCTCGCTCCCCTCCCTTGAGTGAATGGTGCATAATTGTTTTTTCTCAAACAGGGAACATTCTCCTACTTATTTATACTCTGGGCTTATTCGAATTAGCGCCACATATCAGGTGGTGGTCCATAGCCTAATCAGCCCAGGGGCTAATCATTGTCATCCAATGGCGCATTCCTCTTGACCTTCCGGATTGAGGTAAACTCTGCAGCCTCTGTAACGCTGCTTGAATTACTGCAGCACTAATGGCAATAAACGTGAGCACCGGCTTGGATCAAAATGAATGATTGATGTGGACACGCAGTGTGTGTGTGTGTGTGTGTGTGTGTGTGTGTGTGTGTGTGTGTGGAGGGCTGGATCCCCCCTCCCCCTTGTGTTTCATCTTCGTCTTATCAGGGGTCTTGGCCTTGGTGGCCTCTTTAAAGAAATCATACACTTGTTTCTATGCAAGTAATCAGTAATTTAGTAAGAGAAAGCATTATTGGCCCGGCCATTCCTGTCCAGGCCGACAGTCTTGTTGATACAGAATGCACTTCGGCTTTGCGTGCTTGGGTCGTTGCCGTGATCTCCGTACAGCTGCCAAGAAGTTGCCACCTTCGAAGAGGGAACGGCCTAGTATTCACTGTCTACCTGGCTGATTTGGTCAGAATTGGCTGGTCATTCAGCGACCCTTTGGATATAATTGTCTTCCTTTTGAGCATAAACTTGGTAGCCTCAGCAATGGCTGCGTACCAAAATGTCTTTGAAATTCCAAAGACATCCAAAGACAAAACCGCCATTGAGTGTTCTACAATGTGCTACTGGCTAAGCTAAAATTTGATCTCAGACACAACTAACGTTCATGTTGCAAGGCTATCCCAGATCAATCACTAAAGCTTTAATCCTGCGGCCGTTGGTGCAAAGATACGGTTGTGATTTGATCGCCCGTGTGGCAAATTCTATCCTATCATTCTAGAGTTGTCAACTTGAACAAACCTGGTCGAAATTGTATTGCAAAATAATTGATTTGAATACATCCTTTAAATATTTCTGCGAAAAATACATAAAATATTAATAACAGATTTCCATATGTGCATGCACCGCCATAGTGCGCTTTGCCGAATCATGTTGTACCCGCTGCGCCCACACGGGGGCGTAAGATGGCTGGTACAATGGCAGATCAAGGTAATGTCCTCTTTAACGCATGGTTGTAGTTCTTCTCATCAAACTATAAATTGAGATGAAATGCTCCGTGTACTTTGGATTTCACGTAAATCAAGATTCAAAGCGGCAGCAAGTCGGGGGCCTATCAGTGTTCCTTAAAATGTAAACAAATCTGCGCATTTTCATCTAGACTCTATTCTACTACACAGCATAAATGTAGGGATTGATATCCAAACTACGTTTATTGTTTGCAACTCCCTGTATCAGCTGATCAGTGATAATGTATAAACATTTATACCTAATTCCTCTAAGCTGTACACACACACACACACACACACACACACACACACACACACACACACACACACACACAGAGAGCAATCATGCGGGCTCTTGGGTGACTGGTTCTCTTCTGTTCGTGACATCTGTGGGCTCCGAACAAAAACCTTTCTATTTCCATAGCAGCCCCTCGTCCACCCCCCACCCTCAGCCACCCCCATGTGCACTGCGAGAGCATGTGCACTTACAATGTCCCCCAGCTGCAGTGGCTGGTCTGTGAGAAACAGAATGAAGAGGAGTTAATAAGTCAGTCAGTGTTTCCCCACTTTCTAACAACGCAAACCTAGTTCTGGTGTTTGGCTGCTGCTTGTGCCGTTTCGCAGGTGGTTAAACTTAAACTACTAAGAACCGGTTGGCTTTTCCACGTTCTAGAGCCACGGCATTACGTCACTGTATACATCTATACGTCTCTCCGCTTTCCCATCAACGTGCCCACTTTCAGCACAAAAACAACAATGGTGGACCATATTTGCGCCAAGCCTACAATGGCCTCCAAACACATATTTGTACTGCTTGTCATGATTCCTGTGGAGGCCAATTACCTTCTAGGAGAAAGGTGATTACCGAACACGTTTTTATTCTTATTAACACTGACTGTAAGATGGTCATCTTGTAAGCTAACGTATTATATAGCTAGCTACCTAGTGTCAGCTACGCTGGCATCGATCACATTGCATTTAAACAAATACACCAAATGAATGATACAGATTTCTATATTTGCAGGTATTCTTGCGGATGAATGCAAGGTGGTCAACTATTGTGTGTGAACACCCTTGATCTCACAACTCAGTTTAGTTGTTCCATGACGAGAACAGTGGAAAGGTTGGGGACAGATGGCGGGAGGAGTGCTGGCAAGAGTTTGTTGTGTTGGACCACAGAAAGCGTAGCTTATTGTTATTTAAAAGAGTCGAGTGAGTTAGGTTTGAGATTGTAGTGACAATAGTTTATTTGATTCCTGCAACAACTTCACTTGACGGGGCGCTTTTTGTCCTAAGGCTTACATTGCAGTAGCAAACGAGCTGCAAGGGCTGAAGCACCATGCTCAATACTGGACCATTTAATTTGTCTGCATTAGTCATGTATGGTCTTTTTGGCCGCACAGTGTCAACTCGACGTGCTTATCTGTGTTTACGTTACAAGTCTGAAGGCGTAGAATGGACGATTGGAGTGAGAAGTTGTCTCTCAAATTGGAGGAATATAGACCTAGAAAAATACAATAACTGCATTCTAATGTCTCAGGCACATCGCTATCAAATATGGCGAGTTCTTCGCAGCTTAATTTGTCTTTATCGTTGATTCTGTTTGGATAGAAGCCCACCGCAGTGATTTTAGTTTGATATTCACACCTGTTTTTCCATATCAAGGACATCGTGTGGCACTCTGCAAAATAAATATGAAACATTTTCCAATGTGTAAACAACACTATATATAATTGTGTGTGTGTGTGTGTGATCAGTCTTACAAATCCAATATATTTAATCTCTCTTAAACTCATAATAAATTATTTTATAAAACAAAATAGTCTACAATAATTGGGGGCCATCCACTCAAAACCAGCATGTCCTACGTTGAAGACGCCTTCAAGGGGATGGCCCTGTTGTAATGGAGTTCCCCGCCAACGGCTGCCTGACTAGTTAAACCGAGTCCGGCCAGGCTAGTTAGGTATAATGGAAGAACACCAACACACCCAAAATTATAGGAAATTAGGGTCCATGTTGAAAATTCAAACGTTATCCTTTAAGAGACGCAGACGAGTGATTGTCATCATTATTTTTTTTTACAAAACTGCCACAGTTTTGTAACCCTGCCTGTGCTGCATTTGTTTTGTGCGAAGATGTCAAGAATGTCATAACTTGTATTTTGTTTCTCTGTTGATTTAAGTGTACTGAGGCAGACGCGTCTATTATGTTTTGGTTTATTGGAAATTGAATTAGTATGAAAAACAATCCATAAACTACTGTACAAAATGCAAAGAAATTGAAAAATATTTTTTTAACTTACTAGAGTGCAGGGCAATTGACGCATGTGCAATCTCCATTAACATTTTCTCCAACACTTTCGGTTGCCTGATGTTCAGTGATCATTTGTTGTATTGAGCATCCATCAACGCCATCATGCGACCCATGAGTCCGAGCAAAGAACTTGTGTTTGCTTTCATCTCCTGCAGTTAGACATCATTCATGTCCCGGCTGAGCTGCAAGAACCTCTAATCTGCCCTCTCCAGATATTGCAACAGCTCCATATAATTCTGTTCCCTTTTTCTTGTATAAAACAAATTTCAATTGACAGATCTTCATTGTGTAGCCATGCCATTGAAAATAATCATATTGTCTAGTGAGTGAAGTACGCTTCTGCAAAATGCTGGTCAAAGATTGTCTGTTGAAGGTACATTTGTTCCAGCTAGTTTATATAAATTTGTTATTTATCAAAGCATTTTGCAATGTGCAATGAAGGTGTAGTGTGTAGAATTAAGTGGCATCCAGTGGAATGGATTTGGCAGAAATGATCAAGCATGTATCTTTCATGAGCGTATAACCCCATGAAAACATGAATTGTTCTGTTTTAACTGCCTTTCACATTAGCCCTTTATATCTACATAGGGAGCGGATCATCGTTCACGGAGACTGCCATTGTTGCACCGCCATGTTAGAAGTAAGCCAGAATGGACAAACTGCTCCAGAAAGTGTTTTTAATTCAATCGCAATCATTTATTAAAGTGTTCTAGGAATGGGGGGGGGCATGTATTCCCCATCGCTCGGGTAAATCGCTAAGAAATGCATAGACGGCTGACAGTAAGGCAAAACATTTGAAAAACAAAACCAGCAAACCTTACCAGTCGAACTTTGCATCAGCTTTATCATCCATTGTCGGAACCTGCAGACAGGCCATCCTCTATCTTTTAGGGAGCCCTATGCAAAATGTATATTTTGTGAAACTATGGTGGGATGTTTCAAAACCCTTTTAAGATGGTCTGGGGGCATGACGCTAGCATTTAAGTGCATCTACCTGGTGCACTTTGAGAGGAAAAAAAGCTAGATCCGTGAATCCACTCAAACTCTAATCAAACTACTCATGTTGCCCCCGGAAATTTAACGTGGGCGAAAATAATTAAATATATGTGAATCAGTGGGACTGCCCTACATCAAAAAATTCCTGAAAACTATAAATGAATGAGACAGATGCTGCATTTTCCTTAGTGTTTATTTAAATTTAGGGAACACAGTTGTTAAGGAATCAAAATGAATTGCGTGTTCATGGGAAAGCAGTCGGATATCAGTGTTGTGTGACAGTTAAGGAAAAGGCTAAGCTAACAATTTCGGAGCGCCCAGGAACGACTTGCACAAAAAAACATGCCAAGGAAAATGGCTAAAGAAAAGTAAGAGGAAAATAGACCTGCTAGGGAAAAGAGTCATGCATGACTCCATACATTTACATTTCTATAGCCTTTTATCTGTGGATTATTTCGGGGGGAAAAAACAAAACCAGGCCATAGCAAAGTATGGACAAAACTATGCTTATCTTTATTCTTTCATTGTGCGATAGTCTAATGATCATGAATACTTTGAAGTTGATTTGCTCTTTTTGACCATTATGGTGCTTTCACTCTGCACACGAGTGCCCTTGGTTACCAAGGAAGACCGGTCATTGTAATTAGAAAAATGGCAGCTTTGGGGCTCCTTATTAGATGCCCCTGAAAGGCTTCGGGGGGCCCCTTGCTAAATGCCCCCACATATATCAAGAAATGGCCATGCGCGCAGTATCCATCTTGCTCTGGATTTGTGTCGTTTTCCTCATGTTTATTTTGTATATGGAGGGCCACAGTCCATGAGACGGTTTATCTCATCCACAGACCACTGTTGCATTCATATATATCCCTGCTGACGCTCATGTTTAGTGGGTCTTGGCTGGTTACGTTAATCCCATCCCCAGCACCTGACGTCAGCGGTTCCTGGTTCTAGACCAGCGCCGCTCTGCAACCTGTGATTTCCTAGCAAAAAGACAGATTATTTTTTTTAACGCGACATACCAGTTTGAGATTAGGTACCGCCCATCAAACTACTTTAGTGGAAAAGGGGTAACAGAGAGTAAGGGATCATCGTCCTGTTCTGTTTGACCCTCCTCATACCCCACATAGCGATCAAAACTAAACCTGCACAACGCTTAGGTTCAAGCCAAGGAACAGGTGGAGGTTATGGGCTGTCCTGCACTACGCGGTACTCCTAATCCTTGCCATTCCCAGAAAGCCAGCTCTCTGTGTGCACTTTGCTGACCAGACCCGCCTGCTCTTCTGGTTAACGCCACAACCAATGTCTAATCCAGCACAGCGTAGGACTCCTTAACGCCTCTGGAGTCCCTCTTCCCCCCCCCCCCTGCTATTCGTGGCACTGTATTCAAGGAAATACCCATGCCCTCGCTCCCTCCTCATGCTCATGCATTTGATTTGTACAGCAGTGGAAAGCTGTCTTGGCAGATAAAAGGCAGCCGGACCCAGCGTTTGTGGTACACACAGCATCTGTATTTACTGCGTCACTCTTTCTGCCGCTGACAAGGAGGAGAAAGGAGGCTGGGGGGATTGGGTAGGGGGTAGAAAATGGAGGACGGAGCACTACATTCATGAGTCTTCATATTGACAAGTCTCATCAGGGAGAGGGAAAGAGGTGCACAGTCTGTAGTGAAGCCATCAATCACGACTTTTCAATAGACATGGCATCCCAGCACCAGGCTATGAAGACCGATATAGAGTGGCCTTATTGCTGTTGTGGTTAATGTTTTTTTAACACTCTCTTCATTAACTGGAATTCTGTAGCTACGAGGTACAAGGGAAAATAAAACCTTTGCCAAGAGGCCAAAATATTCCAATTGAATCGAAGGAAAATAAACCATGACCTATGCATTTTCTTTTGTATTTTCGAGTGGTACATGATGTGTGCGATTGATTTAATCAATTCATTTCGGTTCCAATTGAATAATTAATTAATTGAATTAAACAGATAAACTGCTTTTAAACTGCTTAACCCGGCTGTAATTGTTTTGTCCTGAGACAGTTGATGGGATAATCGTCTGTAATGCATAGTAAACTAGCACACTCTTACATGTTTTTCCTTGAAAATTGCTTCTAAAAAAATATATGCATTTTTTTTTTCAGCCGGTGTCATCATGTACACTATGGGGTCTTGCTTATTTTGACTACTTTCTCTCATGAAGCATTAATTAACGCAACAAGGATTCTGTGTCCTCCAATGTCATCCACTCGGCGCGTGTGCGTCAGCTCATTAGCCTAGCGCGCAGGTTTCCTCTTGCTAAAGGGTCCTAGCGGTGCACATGACAGTGTTGGTGATGATTCAATTGTTTGCTCCTCATCTGCAGCCAAGTTATCTAAGACTGGCAGGAGCCATTTCTAGAGGCATTTTTATTTTAACATTTTCTTAGTAAACTATTAATCAGTAGTTGGATGAATTTTTTTTGTAAAAAAGTTGTTTTAGGCCTTGCTGACCATTCTGCCGCTTAATTCTTCTCAGCCCGCTGTGATGGCGGAGGCCTGGGCGGCCACCTGCCCGTCTTCTTCACGCTGCTCGCAGCGGTCGCCCACGGTGACAGCAGGACTAATGTATTCACAGGCTGCCTCAGAAAGGCATTACTTTACCTTTGCTTAATTGAGGGGAAACTCCCCTGACACCCGCCTAGCAAGGGGGTGCTGCCGGCTCCTACCTCGAGGACGCCAAGGCCAATGAACCCTGACTGAGAAATAGCACAGCCCCAGGACCACCCAGGGACTGGCAACGGGCCTGCGGGATAAAGTGGGCTGGTGATTCAATAATGTCAATGAGATGTTACACTCGCATTTCCGTTCCCGTAATTATTGATACCTTGGGAAGAAGAGGAAGAGGACACATGCTCCTCGCAGCTTATAGCTCACCTGAGATGGTGGAGCTGGTAAATATTTTACAACCGGCCGATGGGGACACTGAACATTAGGCAATGCAAGAAACAGGGATGGGAGGGGAAAGAAGGGGAGATTTTGGAGGCTGAGTGGTTCTTGTCAGAACGTATGTTGTCTTTGGGAGCGGTCTGTGGCAATGTGAGCTTGTTTTTGTGAGGTTTTGCTAGAGATTGACGTGCTGACATCATGCTGACCGAATCAAAGCAGCTATTCAGTTCTGATTCAAATGTGAACTCCTTGCCTGACCTTGACTTTCCCAATGCGACCTTTTCATACAAAATAAATGAGGAAGGATATTTCACACACACGCACACTCATTTAAAAAAAAAAGAGCCTATTAGATTCCTAGTCGTACCCCTGGCTTGTTTTTAATTGTCCCCTGCCCCAAGGGCTGCTGGGAGCGAGGTGGGCTGGCTATACCTTTTTTCCTTTCTTCTCCACAGGGAGTTGGGAGACGACGGGAGGCAACACTGCTAGTGTCAGGTGCAAGGGAGGCAGAGGTGGGTGGGACGGGGGAGTCAGTTGACAAGCAAGCCCTGGAGGAATCTAGCAGTGGGATGCCATTGGCGCAGAAGGGAGCAAGGGTTTTTCTGAAAAGCATTCTGAAAGGCTAATGCTACACAAGAGGCAGCCCTCTTCCTTGTGCTGGCGTTGTGCACATCCCTGATGCATATTATCCAGCCTATTAGGGAGGGTCGGACCTATTAAAAGAGTCCACGGCTGCGCTGGTGCTCTTTGCGTGGAGCTCTATCAAATCAGTGGCACTGCAAAGATCAGTTCATCAGCAGCACTGTTGCCGGCGTTTGGCTGCGTGTTGCGTAGCATGTTCACCGAGCCATTCGTCTAACTTAACAACACCCCATCAGGCTGTACCAAAGCAGGCATTCAGTCGCATTGAAAAGCCATGATGGATAACTTCCCCACCGTCTCCTGTTTACCACAGCTGTTGATGCGTGGCAACTAGTGCTCGCAGTGTGCGAGCTACAGAGTGCCTTTTGATTAAAGTCAGAACAAAGGCAGCGCTGCTATGGGCTGTTGGACTGGAATGTGGTGTGTGTGTGTGTGTGTGTGGGAAGGAGAGGAGGAAGCGGCAGTGTTGCCCCTTGCCATTCACCATGTCTTGTGGGAGGTCAAGCAGCCAGTCATGCTAAGGTCGACGACTCCTAAATATAGCCTTGAGGAGATTTGGCCAGGCAGCAGCAAATAGCTTACCTGCTGTTAGCCTGAGATGTTCTCCGTTATCTGCCTGGTAACTGCTGGGGTCTGCTATTGCTCACATCCAGAGACACTGGGAAGGGGGCATTACACTGCTGCCTCAGTGTTCCCTCCCAGAGGACACGCACACTAAAATACACGCGCATATAGACGTTTGTGTGTTTGTGTGTGTGTGTGTGTGTGTGTGTGCGGGCTTGTATGGAGGTAAATAATTGTGTGTCCGAGTGTTGGTCTTCTGGGACGGATACAGAGCTGGAGGCTTAATGGCCCCTCTCCATCTTTGTAGAACGCACGCACACACACGCCAAGCATGCACACGCGTACACGCGCACACACGCAGAGAGTCAGTAAACCGGATTGCACTGTCACTGCGTAGCGCTCAGTGCTAGCCGTGCAGTCAGCCTGACTCTCTACAATGAGGTCAGAGGTGACTGCAAATTACAGCTGTTGGTTGTGCTGGGCGGCCGATGCAGCTCCACGCGCTCGCTGTTTACCCACACACCTGCACCCCGCCGACAGGAGAAATGGCGGCGCCGCTGAACACACACAGCCATTTTGTAACACTTCAAGCAGCATATCCCCCTCCTCCTCCTCCCACTCCCTGCAGCTCCCCGCCTCCTTTCCTCCCTTCCCCCCGCTCTTCTACCGGTATGAGGAATAGATGAGCTGGTGCCATTTACTGAGTTTGCCCTTATTTCTCCCCTAGTGCTGGCCTGGCCGAGGGACGCCGTCCAGCCAGTCAGTGAGACCCGCCTATGATGACTGCAGACCCAGGCAGTTACAAAACGTACGCACACACGTGGGCACACACTGACTCGATCTGTCCCCCGTACACAACGAGATCAGCTTTCATGCTTCTGGGTAATTTATCAAATTGCTGGGCTGAATGATGAATGGCTCCAGACCTTGGGGCTGCAAAAAACACAAAGGCATTAGGAATGCAGCGATGTCGCTATTATGCCTGCATTCAGCAAATAATTTGATCATATTGACTGGTTCACGCTGTATTCACACTTTCTTGCGTTTCCTGACTCTCGGTGATACAGTATGGGTATAATTGCTTTGTAGTTTCCACATACTACACAGGAGCAATTACACAAATGGAATCATTGTGTAACAAAAACCCATTCTTTTCCCCCTTTTCACCGCCAGCTCCTTGCCTCACTAGGAAGTCTACTACACTTGTGCCAGTGTGTGATATAAGCGAGTGAGCTTAACATTCTTCTAACCAGGAATTTACTTACAAATGCCTACACTCGCACATCCGCACTGTAGAACAGGCGAGCGCTCACTCTGTGATTTGTCACAGTTCCCTATTGTATTATGCTGTGCTCTCAGCTTCTCCTTTACACTCCTAATATCCACCCCCTCCATTCTCTCTCTCTCTCTCGCTCTCCTAAGCTCTCTCTAGCTCTCGCTCTCTCTCTCTCTCTCGCTCTCCCCCAGCCCCCTCTAAATCATTTCTTTACTTGTGTGCCGGTGCTCCTTGTGTGCTGTGATTCTGACGCTTCATAACGGCGGGAGGAAATTGAGCTGACCT
The DNA here is from genome assembly GCF_902167405.1 of Gadus morhua. Lineage (NCBI taxonomy): Eukaryota > Metazoa > Chordata > Actinopteri > Gadiformes > Gadidae > Gadus > Gadus morhua. The sequence continues at coordinate 16,087,795 of NC_044048.1, read as the reverse complement.
TGAGGCTGCTGGGCTCCTCGGTAATGCTGATGTATGAGACTGAAGGCGCAGGCCGCCAGTAAGTGAGAGCCATGTTTTTATTTGCTGGGGGCACAGGACCCAGTGTCAGAACGCATAACAAGGTTCATTTCTCGCCCGCCAGATCTAGCACTGCAAAGCCCTGGAAGCCCTTGCGTGTCGAGCATTCAATTGAGCCAGGTGGGGTTCTGGCTGCATTCATGTGTAGCGTAACAAACAGGCAGGACGGAGGCGTGGGGGGGCTGCTAATGGTTATTACCGAAACGGGGAGAAGCCGGATCCAGATAGTTTAATATTACAAACCAGTTTTATGGGGTGCATCTACATTGCTGTTGTGCTGTTGTGTTGTAAGGTAGTTAGTAAGCCACTGAAATTGAATTTGTCGGTACAGATTTCACTCAGGGGGCTGTAAAGCGTTCTCTTGAATATAATTCAATTGTGTCAGTATGGTTTGGGGGCATTGATAGAACTAGTTTTCAAAGCTAATATTTTCCTTGAAAACATTCACTGGCACTCGCAAGGAAACTTGCACACTAAACACTAACAGGCTGCTCACAAATAACATTCAGGTTTTTCATTTTTTGCCAAACCAATTAAGTTGCTGGAAAAAACGGGAGCAGCTCTTAGTAAGCCTTGCTTTATTATATATTATCAACATGCCTAAATGGGTAATGGAAGCTGTCAGGAGGCTAAGCTAACAGTGGTTCAGAGGATGACTGAGGATGTTAGCATCACTGCCACCGAACCACTGTCTTAACCCCGTGTCTGGCCGCCTACTGCCGTCTGGGAAACAAACAAAACAAGACACTCATTCATCCCACAACATTGCCTATGTTTCGCAAACAAAAAGGTCCCTCTAATAGTAGCTAATCAATCGATCCAAGTTTAGCCCCCTCATTATTGATCTGGTCACAGCCAACCCCCCCAGCCAACTACAGCCCGTGTCTCGTAATGATATCATTAGAATGCCGCCCATGGCTAATCTATTAGGCTGTAGAAATGCCAGTGAAAACCTCTTGAACCATGCCTCCAAACATTCTACAAGCAAATTCCATGGAGAGGGTTCCAAATGGCCTTCATAAACACCCTCCCTCGTCATTGCTCACTCCCTCTCCAGCCATCGCCGTCGTCAGCACTGCAATAACACTGGCTGTGTGTGTGTGTGTGTGTGTGTGTGTTTAGTTTGTGTGTATATGGGTAAACCTGACAGCTCAATGTGCTTACCTAATGGGAGCTGCTCTACTGTCACAGTGGGTTCTCCCTCTCTCTCTTTCCCTCTCTTAAAGCGCTTACGGAGGTGGGAAAGAAAGCGCTTTTCTCGCCTGCTTCTGCAGCCTCCTCTTTCTCCATTTCTCAAAGGTTAATGAGGATTGCTCATAATGCACACTAATCAAAATGTGTAATCAGGTATCTGCTTTGATAAGCAGTTAGGGTCAGTCGCCGTGACCACTGCAGCCATTTTGAACTGGCGGAGTTGCATTCCAGCATGTGGCGAAAAGATGGTGTTCCTAGGAACATCACATAAAAGTCTTGTTTTGAAGGGTTTCCCCTATCTTTTTTCACAGTATCGACTCAAATCCCCCCTTCTGCTGTTAAGATGACAATCCCCCCCCAAAAAAAAATAAAAATGACATTAAAGGACAAAATGATTTGTCGATTGCTTCTCCCTTTGCTGTAAGCTGTTTTGGAAACTGTCACGCAGCCCAGTGCATTTGGCACTCTTGTTTTTTTTGTTGAGTGGAAACAGTGGAGGCAGATTTGGAGTGCAGGGCTGGCCCTAGTAAAGTAATGGTGCACTGAGGGAGTGAGAGTGTTCTGAAGTGGTGATAGTGGGGCCTTGTTGTCCGAGTTGTAACTTGCACCGGGTGGACACAGGCAGTGGCAGTGAGGTTAGGAGGGGGTTTGGGGGGGTCTAAGTCATGAAAGCAAACTTGCAAGCTGCTTTGTGTGTTTGTTCTCGTGTCAACAGGGTGCGCTAGTTACTCTGTTGCGTGATCGTACCTAACATTGATGTTTCTACACCCTTCTTTTAAGTGAGTGCAGCTCTTGCGACCTGTGTCAGCACATCAGTATATAGTCAACAATTTCATAAATGAGACATGGGCAGATTTCTATGTAGATTGGTTGGTCACACCTTCTAATCAGTTTATTTTCTAAAACCTGAGCAGACTCGTGTGTCTGTCTGAAAGCATGTTTGAGCATGTGTTTGTGCATGTGCCGTACGTCAACACATCGCGTTGCTGTCCAAATTTGAAGGGCTTGCAAATCAATGTTGGCTATCCACAGGACAGATCTAATCCCTGGATTTTCTGTCATTTTCTCAGTGGTTCTGACAGCACTCTGAATCCGTCAAAGAGATTTCTGCCTGCATTTGTTTGCCGCCGTGGAAACAGCACGCTTGGGCCACCTAGCTCTGGGTGGGCTGTGTGCTGATTGAACCACCCCACCCTTTTACACATTTGCAATTAACATATCAAGATGTATGTATGTGCAAAGTTCAGCAGTATAGCATACCATTAACATTGAGTTGAAAAATTAGCGTAGAGAAATCGATCTAGTTTCTTTGTTTGAAATAAAAGTTAAATTAAATGTAAATGAAATTAAATAGTTGTTTTATGAAATATTACCGTATCACAAATAATTTAGTATGGCATGTAACTGAACAATTATATAATTAATACAAATTTTATGCAAAAATAGGCGCCGGCAATCAATATTTTGGTGTAATATGAAGAGGTTAAAAAATGATACGGAAGATACAAAGAAGATACAAAAAGAAGTGCAAATCTGATAAATGTGTCATGCTCAACTGCAGAGAGATGTTGAAATGTTATGAACACTCCTTCCGTGTATTGTGTGGGTGGACTTTGTTTTATTTCCAGTAAGCGTCCGTGTAATGTGCAGTTCCCTGCCAATGCTGTGTAGAAACAGAGATTTTTCTTTTTCGTTGCACACCTGGTGTCAAATTAAAAACCAAAGAGACCATTTCGCTTCAAAGAGTAGACTGAGTTCAGAAGACCGATGGCAACAGAAGCGTGGGGCATACAGCAACCAGCAGAGTTTCTAGCAAGCAACCCTTAAGCAGCCAGAATATCAGCCTAACCCACTCATTAAAGCCATACCAATACAAAAGAAATCTAGTCTTGTTTGTATGGTGTTGCTAAATTGTACTTTTAATCAATCAAATCAAGAGATGATTACATTTAATTATACACTTTGATGTGTGCTTTATTATTTTCCTTGCGTACGGTTTTTTTTGTAGTGCTATTATAACCATCAACGAAAAAAATCAATCTCCCCTAAGATGTTTTTGCTTGCTAAGACGGTGTTCACTGACACTAGCACCAGTATTCCATTTAACAGTTTAGCACTTCTGATAATGCTCACATGTTTATTGAATAAGTCAGTGATTATATACATACATACAACAAAAGTATTATTGTCTTTGAAAACCAAACCGAGCAAACTTACAAAAATACAAATAAGCGTGAGCTATCAAGCTTAGAACCGAAAGATGTGTCCTAAAGTATGAGCTCAGTGAAGCGCTCCATTTGACACGCATGACTGCAAGCACACATGAGCCCGCTTGGATCATCGCACACATGCGTACTACACACACACACACACACACACACACACACACACACACACACACACACACACACACACACACACACACACACACACACACACACACACACACACACACACACACACACACACACACACACACACACACACACACAAAAGCTGTGTATAAACGCTAACAGATGGAAATGATATAGCAGAGATTGATGCAGCCGGTATCTCTTCTGTGTTAAGGAGAGTAAATGGAAGAGTGGGTGCCTGTGAATACTGAGTGCCAGGCTAAATGTCAATGCTATTGAACAGGTTGTGCGAGACCGCGCTGTGATGTTTTAATTTCCCAAACCCTTGTCAAGCAACACAAAGAGAGGGCTCATGAAATAATGGCGTAGGTTATTGTGTGCGTGTGCTTGCGTGCGTGCGTGCGTGCGTGCGTGCGTGCGTGCGTGCGTGCGTGCGTGCGTGCGTCTGCACGCACGCACGTTTCTAGATCCGGTGCGGTGTATGCATGCCTAGATCTGTATTTCTGTGTATGCATAGCACAAGGGTTATGCGGGAGTGAGGATGGAGCACGCTTGCGGGCAATCTTACAGCTGAACAGAGTAACTGCTCACAGTCTCGGCACAGAGAATGTCAAACGCACCTTGAAGGGCGTTATTGTTATTTCTGTATACGTTTCATTTATTTACAGCCACCATGTCGACATGACTCCCAACAGCAACCTCCCTCATTACCTTAATTTCACTCATGCATACACCTTCTTTGTCAAGCTATTATCACCTCATTTGTTCCATTTACACATCGTTCATGGTTGTGTTTGTGTGTGTGTGTGTGTGTGTGTGTGCGTGTGTGTGTGTGTGTATGTGCGTTTCAGTTCTTTCCTTCCAGAGTGTCGTTGTGTCAGTGCTTGTTGAGAGGCAGTGTGGCGGAGAGCTAGCAGGTGAATGCAGTCAAGGTTAGTCAACAAGCACCGCATGGTTTTAAGAGCATTGGCTAACACAATCCTTTTTCTTTTTTTCTTATGTTTGTCCTCACCCTAAACACTCCTCTTTCTCTCTCACACGCACACGTACACACATACACATGCACGTTTTCTTTCCCTCCCTCTTTGTTCATCTTCACGCTGTCAAAGCCATCTGTCAATTTCTTTATCATGCCAACGCCATTACACACACTAAAATAAAGGTCATGGGGATCTACAGATGCGTTGAGCTGGTTGAACATTGAGGGTGTGACTCTGATCAAAGAATCACTCAGATGGAGCTTCCGTTTAGGGATCTTCATTGATGTAGAATGCTGTAATCTATCATTGACACACAACCCTCCAACATGGAAAAAAAAACATCGCCCAAGTAAACGGACAAAAACGAGAGCTAGTCATGATAATGTAATTATTGCTTGCCTATTTCTCCTTGCGTGGTTCTTAGAAAGAGGTAAGTGATCGAGAGCGTCTCCTAACAAAATGTCCACGTTGACGTCTGCACTGAAGCCAAAGCTGACTCGGGTTTTGGATGGTGGGCTAGGACGGTGTGTGACGTTCAAAACAGGCTAGCAGGTCTCTTAATGGTAATGGCTTAATGGTAATTGGCTTGCTTCGGCCCCCGCATATCCCTGCCCTTCTTCCCCCCCCTCCTCCTGCTAATGTGTGCAGGAAATGGCAGCTTCATATCTCTCTCTCTCTCTCTCTCTCTCTCTCTCTCTCTCTCTCTCTCTCTCTCTCTCTCTCTCTCTCTCTCTCTCTCTCTCTCTCTCTCTCTCTCTCTCTCTCTCTCTCTCTCTCTCTCTCTCTCTCTCTCTCTCTCTCTCTCTCTGCCTTGCAGTCTTTCTCCCTCCTTGCTACAGTAATTAGTATTTCTTCAGGTCTGCGTGTTTCTGCTCCATATCAAACAACAGTGTTATGAATAACGGCCCCCTTTTTAATGGTGCTTCGTCTTCCTTTCCATGCGCTCTTTCATTCCCCGACGTTAAGTCTACCGCTCTCCTTGCCCGGCTACTGTTGCTCTTACACAATGATGTATTTCCCTTCCACACTCAAATATCTATAATGGGTTAGATGCTGTCTGCATTATGCAGAACGCATATATGCAAAACAAGCCATCCCCCCCCAGTGAAAACACACGCCCCATCCACCCTAGCAACAACATAACGGGAGACAGTCACACTCCACAAAGCCTCTTCCTTCACTGACATTGACAGCAATGACAGGCGTCAGCAATCCAAAGACGCAGGCATTGCCGACTGAATTGTGTGCAAATATGTGCCCGTTCTCCTACCTCTAGGGACAAGGCTACGAAAACAAAACAATCAGATGAACTGTAATTTTGGTCTCTTAAAGAGGCTAATCGCTATCGCTTGTGGTGTTCTCCTAAAACACACACGTTGGAATTGAAGTGAGCCACATGCTTAATGTGGTCTTTGCAGTTGATTCCTTTGTTCAAACCAATACAATATACTACGCCTATGGCTGCACTAGTCACGCTATGCTAAACCAGGCAGCAATGCTGCTGTCCTTCCTCCCACTCATCTCCATTTGTTTTAATTGCATAGCTTTTTTACTAATGATCCAGGGTGCAACGGTTAATATAGATGTCTTCCAGAGCAGGGCTGCTGCTGCATGGCCACCGATAGACTTGTTGGTTTCTGAACGCGAGCAGGGCACTGAGGGCCAGCGCACGGCTAAGTGGATCCTCTTGACCTCGCCACGGATTTCCAAACTGGTGGCTCCATGCTCAGTCCATGCTAACAGAATAACAGAATGAGACAAATCTCAAAGCGGCCTCTGAACACCCTGCCTGCTTTCTGCCTGGTGAATAATGCATCCTTTTGTCACAATGGCTTATGCAGACACGCTGACAGGCTCGCTGACTGGGGTGATGGGGTGCGAGATGGGTTTTAATAAATTGTTTAAATCATTAAATCCTCTTTAGTATCAGGTTATCTGGGAATCATGATATTCTATTGGTTGTAAAAAATAAGCGATTGTGCAATATAAAGCAAAACAAAACTACAAAAATCCATATGCCAAGCATTAAACCCCACACGGCATAAATTAGTCTTAAATGCTGTGGACATAGCACATGCAAAGCAAGGCGTTTTTTTTTTCTGTAATTTCTTTTTGGTTTTGCACAGCAACAGTATGAGGTTGCACTTCCACTCTGTGTCCATGGGGTGGCAGTCTTTTTAAGATTAGGGTAGCCATGCACTACGTGTGAAATGAGGCAGACACAGGCTATCTGAGTAGATTAGTGGAGCGATAGTAACCACATAGAAACCCCCGCAGCTCAAACAACAGTGTCTCCTTTTGGCCCCCTATGCCCCTGCCACTTGTATGGCTTGCAAATCAACACTGTCTTGTATGGCAAACACAAGACCGCGTCTATGTGACTCGACGTCACTGCGAAGAACCTGTTTGCCATTTAGTTTAATTTCACTTCTGGAATCAACTCTCTCTAATTGGTTCCAGAGCTGTGTTGCTATATCAAACAGACGTGCACACACACACACACACACACACACACACACACACACACACACACACACACACACACACACACACACACACACACACACACACACAGAGAGAGACACACAGACTTGCCCTCGCACTTGCACTCACACAACACACATACACACACATGCGTTGTTTATTTTCCTTTCCATGTCTTTGTTCACAATAGGATCAGGCTCAAATGTAAACTTCCCCTTTTGCACCACATCTTTCTCGCTCTCTTGCTCCCCTGAAAAGTATTCAGTCCTGTTCCTCCGTGTGTGTGTGTGTGTGTGTGCCCTGTGAACTGCTCTTTTATTTAGATGAATGGCAACCTGTTTTGCCTGGAGACTCAGACAGACATAGACAGCCCCATGTAAGTACCTAAAGGAATGTCAGTGAAAAAAAACACCCAGGGAACTCCGTGAGCCTCGCTGATGTTTCTGACTTGTTCGCGCTTATGTGTCCGTTTCTTGCAGACGTGTCTGAAAATGTTGTGTGTAACCGTTCCCAGTAATGTGAATAATTTAGAGATCTCTCAGAGCCAGGAATGTTGTGCTTTCATGTAAGTTGCTTTGGCCTTGTCATTACTTTATGCAGACAAATATGGGAACCAAAAGACCTGTTAGTTTGACTAGTGAATGGGCCGAAGTCATGGGCCCGATAAATCAGCAACAGGGCATGAGCTTATCAAATAAATCACCTACTGTGGAATGGGTGATATTTGTGATATAGTGATATAGTTTTCTTAAATGAATCCCTTCAAAAGTGACTTGTATTGGATCCATTTATTCACCTTGTCTGTGCACCTTTGATCTGGAATGGAGTTTCATTTGGGTAACTTGTTTTATGTCCAATAGATCGACCATTTTGTTCCTGTGAGCAAGTCTTACTTTCCTGAGTTTGTGTAACTTGGCAAATATAATAAACCTGTGTAACCTACAAGTGTGGCAGGACTGCCAAATATGACCGTGAATAGCTATGTAAACAAGACTGCTATGTGAGCCTCGTTCTTTTGACTAATTGCAGCCAATGAAAGTCTTTCTTTGCTTTGCTCACATTTTACAACTGTGTTAATGATGCAAAAGAATGTCCTGCTAGGTAGCACCCTTATTTACCAACCCCCCTGAAACGGTTGGTTTGTGCCTTTGTCTGGCTTGATTGTCTCAGAAGGATGTCTTAAATCCAGCTAGGCCTTTGTCCCTCTACTAGGGCTTTGTGTTTCAATGCTAAAATAGTATATCATTGAGATTTCACACACATTTTCCTCCCAGTATTTATGGGGTTTGGGCTGTGTTTGGTGTGGATTTTTAGCTGTAATAACATCTCCACAAATGACAAATCTGTCTACACACAAACGTGTTGCTGAACATATTAAGTAATGCTCTCAAATGACTTTCTTTGGGAGGAGATGGAAGAGGTCGGTTTTCATTGCATTTCCTTTCCCGACTGCCTGCAGGGCAATTCTTATTTTTTATTAGTCAGATAAAAAAACGATTTCCGCTTGCACCCGGTCTAAGAGCTACATCCGATGACTCTGTCGTGGTAAAACGATAACTTTTAACAGCCCGTATCATTGGAATTTGTCTTACAGATAAAACCCCTCGCCACGGCACCCCAGTGTTAGTATTGGTGTACTGTGCAGTAGGTTAACCCCTCGCCACGCCACCCCAGTGTTAGTATTGGTGTACTGTGCAGTAGGTTAACCCCTCGCCACGCCACCCCAGTGTTAGTATTGGTGTACTGTGCAGTAGGTTAACCCCTCGCCACGCCACCCCAGTGTTAGTATTGGTGTACTGTGCAGTAGGTTAACCCCTCGCCACGCCACCCCAGTGTTAGTATTGGTGTACTGTGCAGTAGGTTACAAGCTCAGAGGAATGGCTGCTGTTTTATGTGTTGTAAATATGAGGTAGAGGCTTCCTACACCGGAGTACATTCCTGCTGCTGTTGCCCGATCAAGTGGTGTTCCAGCACCCTCCCGAGTGACAATAGACTGACGCCGTGGTGGCGTGGCGGTCATCGATTTGATATCACTCTTTTTGCTGTTTGCTTCCTATCAGCAGTCTGATTGAAGAGCTGGTTCACATTCTCCTTCTCTGGTCTTTATAAGGACAGGACCAGGGTCAACAATACGAGTCAGTGTTTATCTTAGAAAGATCAAAGACCTGAGATGGCTAGAGTTTCTATAGATAACTTATCTTATTTTTTTTTGTGTGTTTGGGTGTGTGCGTGCGTGTGTGTATGTGTGTGGTCTCCTTCCGAGAAGGAAGTGTTAGAAGTGTTGACATTTTTCTTGGGAAAGAGGAGTGTCTACTTCTATCAATGCATCCTTCCCCCAGCCAAACACACTCACGCCACACACATCCCTGTTGCCTTTCGCAACCCATAATTTGACTCTTTCCGTATCTTGTCTGCTGGATCCATGCTGCATGTATTCAATGAAGTTGCTAGATATGAGTGCTTAAGAGGGCAGCGCCCCCAAGGCTTGCCAAGTCTCCCGGGTGCTTGGCTCACTCATCCATGTCACCATATTCTGTTGTCTCAGCTACTGGCTGACTTATTTGTATTTGCTTCTCTCCTTCTCTCTCGTCCTCTCCCCTCTGTCTCTCTCTCCCTCACGTCCTCTGCGCTCCCCACCTCCCGGGAAGTTTGTTTTTCTCCAGCGTCGGGTAATCAGACCGCGGCAAACAATGTGTGTGTGTCGGCCCTTGCTTTTGTTAAGTATTCATTATTAATGAGCGTGAGTGGCTACAGAAATCCTATAAACATACTGTAGCTGGATCCTTCGGAGACAAAGAGGAGGCTGCACTGCCCTTGGAGGAAAACGCACAGGGAAAATATTTGGGGTTGGGGTTGTTTATTTATCAGTTACCGTCCAGGACAGGTGATCTTTTTCCCACAGAGAAAATCTCTGATTTTTGTTCCTCTACAAAAGAACACCAGCCTGAGTGTGCCTTTGAGCCACAAAACGTTTTGTTAGATTTGATTACAGAGCAAAGAGCAAGACACCAAGAATACCATTGGTTTTCCTCTGTGAGGCTTGAAGGAACTGTAGCTGTAGAAAAAAAAAAGGGAACGGAGGGGGTGCTTAGGGTAAAAGGTATTGTGATAGCCCATTTGTATGCTTACCCCAAATTGAATAGACACAGTCAGCTACCCCAGATACATGCTTAGGCCTGTAGAATGCAGAGTGCTCCGCTTGTAACCGCACCGGTTGTCTCCTTTCATTATCGGTTAATGGTGCCCAACTTGACAGAGCCATGTGATAAACAGAGGAGCTGTGAAATCCTGGAGGTGGAGTTCTCGTCTGCCTAATAATGGGATCTCATCTGCCAGGGGAACATAAGAGGGGAGCTTGCACCAACGGTAGTCAGTCCAGCCGTGTGCTGCTGCTTTGGACAGCCCGAGGAGAGAGAGGACTCAAGGTGATGCAGCCATCAGCGCTTTCTCCCTGCCTGGGCTGAAAGCCTTAAATGGGGGCTTGGTACAATCACTAAAGAGACCACATGCTCTTCCTTTATTTCTTCCTTCCTCCTTTTGGGAATGGTTTAAAATCCCCTCCCAATGGGAATGATGGGCATCATTGAGCATTCAGCGAAGCTAAGATGGTGTTTTTTTTCAAGGCGTTTCTTTAAGCTCACGCTGTTATTCACATTGCGACAAAAAACAATTGATCTTTGTCGTGGTCGACACTGCGTATTTGTATCGATCCATTTTGTGAAAAAGGAAGTCCAAAGAGAATGAGTGTGGCTCCTCTGTTTTAATTTGTGTAAATATCATAAACATTGACCCTGTGAAATGTATACAATGTCTGATGGAGGGAGGCTCTGTGACTCTTGACGGTATGCGTGTGTGTGTGTGTCTGTGTGTGTGTTTGGGGGGAGGGTTGGAGTATAGGACACCTCCAGGCTGGCCTCTGGTTTGAGAAAAGCACTTTGCAGCACGGGAAAAACCAACCTCCTCCTCCTCCCCCCCCAACCCCCCCCAATGCGAAAGCAGCAAACATGGTTTGTAGTACAATGAAGGACCCCCCACGCATCACCCTAAACTCAATTCTTATTGATCCGAGCAGCCTGCCCTCCATGCACATGTTTGTCTTAAGTGCCAAGGGCCTGATGCGTGCGCTATTTGCTTGAGATAACTGGATTTTGACAGTGATCCAATATCGTTTTTTAGACAATGAAAATGTGTCAAGCTACTTGCTAAGTGGAATGAAAATCACCCTATAAATTTCATAACCTAATGCGGCCTATCCTTGTTTTCCGACTCCTCGGATAGCGGGTTGGTGTGTGTGATGGCCAGATTTCTTCATTAGGACTGAGAGGATTTAGATTAACAGCCAAGGAGCTGTATCCTTATCATCAGAAAAGACAAAGCAGTGAGATCTTCACACAAAAAAAAATGCAATGACGTTTTTTGTATGCTCGTGGAGTATGTGTCACAGTACTTGCTAACTATTCTGTATTGCTAATTGCCTGTTCAGATTATTTCCCTCTGTTCTTCCTGACATTTTAATGGGTGGATTGAATAATTAATTAATGATCTAAAAATGCAAATGAGCTCCCAGAGCCTGCGCAGCATTCAGTAGCCTACCTCTTGTTTGTGTTTCAGCAGAGGCATAGCCTTATGTTTTCTCTTAAGATAAAGAGTTTTTGTTGATTTAAAAGATTGTTAACATCGTTTACCAAACATACCTTTGTTATGTTATTCTTCATCAATCTCTTTACAATGACAGTACATTGCAGCCTACTATTTGTCAAAACAAAATTTGCTGTGGAATTTCCCTTTTATGAGACCATTGTGGACAGTCTCAGACTAAGAAACATTGCGTAGTCTATAATGCCCGTGGGGTACTTTGCTGTTCAGCATCTTTTCCAACGATGCCTCTAACACATCATATCCCTACGGGCTGTCATCAATCACCAGCCCCATTGGCGTTCCTTTGTCCCGTCGATAATTTGAATCCAGTCCATGTTTTGTTTCGTTCGTGTTTTTAGCGTGGTGGGGTGGAAGGGAGTAATTCTCCTCCACTAGTGTCTGGATAAAGAAAGACTAGGTCAGCCATGTGGATGCGTCTGTTGAACAGCTGAAGAGGGGAGGGGGGTTGCCGAGACCGATGGAGTGATAGGTAGAACGTGGAGTGTGTGCACACGAAGGGGGGGAGAGCAAGGGGGATAACGCGCGCGTGTATGTGTGTGGAAAAAGGAAGAGGAGCATGTAAACGGCGAACTCACTGATTTGCTATCCCTCGAACTAACAGCGCGATATACTTTTCACGTTTGCACCGTAGGACGACACAAGACGGCGAAATGGAATAGAACAAAAACGGGCGCTTTTCGAATAGCGTGCCCTGGCGATTCGTACGCGAATAAGAAGTGAAACCTCGTCTTTTGTTGTGTCAAGTGTTCATCTCGCTCCGCACGAGCAGCGGCTTTCCCCCCCCACTTCCAGGGATAGACTGTTCAAATCGCTGAATCCCGCTGCTGGGACTCGATCCAGGACTACAAGTTCTTTGGGTCGTCTGGGGCAAGGATACGTGTTGAAGTTGTTTGCAGCAGGGGTTGGAACTCTAGAATCACCAGACTGGCGGGTGAGTAGTTGAATGCAAGGGGGAGAAATGGAGAGAGAGAGAGAGAGAGAGAGGGGGGGTGGGGTGGGGAGCAGTTTGTATGGGAAATAAAGACAAGGAATGCTGGCGTATTTCAATGGTTAAGTCAAAGCCACTGAATTCACACTCTTTTTAAATACGAGTGTACGTTATGTGAAACCCAACAGGAAGCCTCCCTGACCTCAGAGTCAAATGTTATTGAATACTCGAAAGTTTTCCGCGTTGTTGTAAACTTTGTCTTTTAAAGCGATCTTTGTGTTGAGTGTGGCACGTACCCTCAACAACCCGCATGACCTAGCAAGACGTTAACATTTCTAGGCTGTTCTTTTACACTGAGCATAACTGCCTGAATATGGGCTTTAAATGACAGACTTATCTCATTTAAACCTCTCACTTGGGATGTCGTTACTCTGTTGTTACCCTGTTATCAACGTGTCTCCCAAGGAAGGTGGTTTTGACAAGAGAAAGGTGTTGAGCACTGATCTAGATGAGTCAGCCATACATAACGTTACACTTTAGGGGATTTCCACAGTTTCACATATAGGCCTTGCCGTTGGTTTTTATGGGGGCCTTTTGACCGTGTCAAACTATTGATTATTGGATTTTTTGGAGAGAGAATACAGTTGACTGTTGTTGAAACAATGTAATTGACCCTGGAAGTCACTACACAGCCTCCTGGCAAACTGTTGTAGGACCCCTATATTATCTTAAACTTCTAAACACACACACACACGAATCTCGTAGCTCTGACCTACCAGACCAACACAGTCTTCACTATGGTTATTTGAAAAGCGCAAGAAAGCACAACTGTGATTGTTTGTGTGTGTTGTCGAGGTTTAGAGCTTAGAGATTTGAAAGCGACTACAATTTTGTTTGTCTGGCAGTCTGCTTATCTGGTGTTTTCGCTTTATTGAGGGGGGAGGGGAGGGGGTTGTTTATTTAAATTGCTGTAAAATTCGTCTTAGTACATTTTCATGTGACTACAGTCCCCAGGGCAGCCAGCCACATAAGCACAAATAAGACCCAGCCTTGCATCTAGATTCATATTAAGGAAGCAGTGAGTTGCTTTTCCTTTAGTCATCAGCATTAAAAAAATCAATATTTTCTGAAGATCACCCTACACCTCCACGTTCTTATTTTTAAATAGCCATCTAAAGGGACATATTATTGCTCTGCTGATTTTTTTATTTTCTCCATTCACTACCTACCCTCCCAGTAGCTTTTTTCTCCCCATTAACTAAGGATTGACCTCAGCTTTAACACACACACACACACACACACACACACACACACACACACACACACACACACACACACACACACACACACACACACACACACACACACACACACACACACACACACACACACACACACACACACACACACACACACACCCCCTACAGGTGTGTGGTACATCCTAACATATTGGTACATAGGTACATCCTAGCATATTGGTTGTTTAGTGAAAGCCTTAAGTTGAGTTGTTGATGTAAACCCGCCATGCTAGCCTTTTTGTTAACATTCTCTTGGAGGTAAAAGGCCTCCGAGAACAGAAAGATCCCTAGCTTAAGTATTGAGCTGCGTTTTTGAACAATCAAGAGGAAAGATGTTTATTCCATCTCTACTCATTGCTAATTATTATTTTCTTGTAGGATGGTAAAATGTAGGGTTTCCCAGTGTAGATCTAGTGGGGAAGCTGGCTCACCCAGTTCAAGTTTCTACCTAAAGGCTCTGCTCTCATGGGCTGTTTTTTTCTTAACCACAGGATTTGGGAAATAACAGGCCCCTGGGCTCAATTAGCATATCAATAGTGTGAATGGAATCAGTGTAATGGTTTAGGCTGAATCATGTGTTTGGTACAAAACAAAGGTCTAAGGGGAAGTGAAGGCCAAATGCACCCGGCCACAGGGTGAAATTGGACATCTATAACCTGTTCCTGTTAAGGACAACATACTTGAAATAAAGACACCCAACCCTGGATGTAGCGGACCCTTCTTTTTTCACAACTGTAGATTGAATTAGAGCGGAAATGGTCAATCCTCTTAATGGAGTTGCTCACAAGAACTGGAGTTGAGCAGCAGTAAGGGATTTGTAAGGGGATGGTTGTAAACGTTCTCTGGCAGACGAAGGAATAAACCCGGCCGAGTCCTAAATCTTCAACATGTATAGGCTGCCATTATGTTCTCGGTGTTGTCGTACATCATCTGCCTTGCAGCACGCTGTGCTCATGTCTGTGGGAAATGAAGTCGGATGTGTAATTTGATCTCCGTCTGAGTGCACTGCCTGTGTTGTCGATTCATGTACACCCTGGGAAGGATAAGCATAGTGAGTCACTTCTCCTCTTGAACACAGTTTTCACAACTGGCCGAGTGTAGATTGTTGCTAGTCCCATACACAGGCACATACACACAGATATGCACACAAGAACACATGTGCACAACATTTTCACATCGGAGCAATGTGACGAGCTGTACTCGGATCAAATGTTGTTTGTGACCTGACCTGTTACGGGAGATCCTTCATAAGTGTGTGTTTGACAGGACATTGGGAAAATGTTATTTAATTTGCTCGCATGATGGCTCTCTCTGGGATTGCACCATGCTGATATCTCAGCCCAACCCCCTCCCCCCTTTCCTTTCTCCCCCCTGTGTGCGGGGGTGATGGCTCTACATGGCTGACAGTCTTTGTGTCCGTCTGTTGCTTTTTCTTTAAAATCATGATGTAATGCGCAGGGCAGTTGAGGGAACAACTTGTTGTGAATGGGATTTCTACGACCACCTTTTGGTTTTATTTGACTAACACTTGTATGGTAGTTCTAGGTGGTTCTTCCCCATCTTTTAGGGTTCTAGCCTTCATGACGCAACTCTATTCCAATGTAATTACACAGAAACATCATGATTGCATTGTTATACACTGTGAATGAGAACAGATGTGCAGATTTGAAAGGGAGGGCTTCAAATTGCAAGGCTTTCGGCTGAGGCTGATCACATCAAACCAGGCGCAGCAGCTGCATTTAAACCCTCTAGCTCCTAGAGCTGTCAGAATTTGTCCTACTGCACAGCCCAAAACCCCCTTCAAAGGTGTAACACCCAGTCACCGTCCTCACAATACAGAAAGAGCAGCCAAGTCATAAAGGCGGGCGGAAAATCAATCAGATCCAATGGCTCCCAAACCGTTGTCGGTTCCATTCTCGCCCCCCTTTCATAGATCTATACACAGCGGTTTTTCAACCCACAACTATATCACTTCCTTAGATAGTTGGATTTCATTTCCAAATGGAACCTCTTAGCCTAGCTTGTCAGCTCTTGACCTGTTGTCCTTGTCTCGTACCAGAGATTCATTTGGTATACATTAACTGACACAAAAGCTGAAATGGTGGTGGTGGTGGGGCAGCGAACAAGTTTGTACCCTCTGGTGGGTGACGACTGAATTGGAGAGTGCTTCTATTTGTCACACACAATGCCATCCGATTTCTGTAATGCAGAGAGGATAGACTCCCTTTAAAGCCTGTTTAAACCCAAAGACCTTCTCTACCTTCTTTGCGCCCTTTGCTCCCTATATCTGTGGCTTCTTAAAGCAGCTGAGCCCAGCCGAGTGCACTTTCACACATGTTAAGAGGGGGACATCTGGCCTTGTTAATTCAGTGCATGGTCATAAAGTGGAATGGCAGCAATGGAGCAAGCTTGCTCTCAAGTGTGTGTGTGTGTGTTTGTGTGTGTGTGTGTGTGTGTGTGTGTGTGTGTGTGTGTGTGTGTGTGTGTGTGTGTGTGTGTGTGTGTGTGTGTGTGTGTGTGTGTGTGTGTGTGTGTGTGTCTAGCATTTTGTCCTCGGTGGCTGACTAAGCCTCTGAATCAGGCTGTTGTACGCTATAGCCACAGACATCTGATGAGAACGCCTCGCACAATCCTGCTATTGGATCAGAATGCACACTAAGATCATTCTCTCCCTTTCTTCCATGAGTGTGTGTGGAGGATATTAAGACAGTACATAAATGTAGACATGATTTGACTTCCCTGGCATAATTTAAAGGTGTATATCGCACGCGTGTAATGGGCAGCTTTATTCACCTCTCTACATTGTCGTTCCCTCATTACGAGTAAGTACGCCTTTGATCGCTGCTCCTGTGTTCAAACCTCACCAGGATGTATTTTTTCAACCACACTCAATCAAGACCCGACCCCCTGCTCGGTTAATTAGTTTTGTTTCAACGCCAACCAAATTATGTCTCTTAACAACGTGGGACGTGGACTGACTCAAATCACCGTCCAGGCTTGTTGATGTGTGTAGCGTCAGTCCTCCATGTTGTCGTACCTACTTAATGGTCCTTCGTCGACATCGCCAACCGTGGAAACTAATAATTGAGTAACGGCAGCAGGGAGGCGGGCATGCTGCGCTCTTGTATCATATTTTAGCGAGTAAACATTTAATGTGTATAAATGTATCATAGCTTTATTTATGCATAGAATATGCTGTTAAGTCTGAATTATACATAAGTCGATGAATAATGTATCCGTGCCTTCCTTAATGATTACTTGTCATGTGGCGAATGGTAATATTTGCTGATAAATTTGCCCATTTATCTCGCTTGTGTTTAACTAGTTGTGAAGAGATGACTTTCACCCAACTTTGCATTTATGGTGCTTTTTTTCTTTCCATTGATCTAGTTAAAGAATAGGTTGGTTTATTATATATATTGATATATGATACTTTCAAATGGTAAAACCATCAACATGGAATCACTACAATTATCTCCGAGTTATATTTGTTTTTGTAAACTCTTAAGGTATTGTCTCGTTGTTTACACAATTCCCCTTCTTTGTCTGTCTGGAACAACACACTCGGAGGAATGCCTTATTTGTTAATAATTTTTGAAGTTTAAATACCATGTCCTAATTGTCTCTATCCGTAGCAAGCCAGCGAGGCACATTATTGACACAATATTCTCATAAGGATGTACAGACTAACACCGTTGAAAGGCTCTAAGCGTAGCCTGTTACCATGCCGATTTATTGCTAGTCCACACAGAATATATTGACTTATTGTCACTCACTCATTTGATTAGTTGTGCATGTGATTCTCCTTTTCATTTGTCGCCATGGCAACGTGAATGGGGGGGGGGGGCGGCTGACTCCCTTCGAAACAGTAATAAAGCAGTGGAGCATCGCAGACGATCATATCTGGAAAACCTCTTCCTACACAGGAATGGATGTCTTCATCCCTCAACGTATATCATGGGCACTTGTCAGCTCAGCTAGTATCGGCAGCTAAAGCTGTTTGACAGTCTTTTCTCTTTACAGTTGGTGCAGCTGCGTGGGAGTGTTGCAGCCTAACAATTCCCCTTTGATTCTCCAGCTTGGCTGAGTGAGATTTATCTGTATATTTAGCCCACACTGTGGGCTAACAACTGCATTCCTTTTGTCTGAAAGACGACCAGCTCAAAGCAGCCTGCTGCTGTGGGTAAGCGAGGGCATTATGGGAGCACCTTTCATTTAATCTATTCTGATTCAGTCAGATTCATCAGCGGCCTTGTTCTTCTCAAAATAATGAGGTAGACGATAGGAATTGCCTTGGGCAGCATGAAGGGAGAGCTACTCTGAACCGGCAAATCATTCTATTTTTTTTTCTGCGTGTCAAAAAGACAGGCTAATGACTTGGCTTGATGTGTGTCAATGTTTTAAGTTAACTCCGTTAATTCCGAGCCCGATCTAATGGGCTTGATTGAGAAAGCTGCAGTAGTCGATCGGAGCAGGAGAGGACGGGGGGGGGGGGACGTAATCGTTTCTGCTGGCATCCTTTTCCCTCTGTTGTAGATATGAATGCATGATCCAGATATGTTAACAAGCAGAAACCGAAAGGTGATGTCCTGATAACCATGACTGGTTCCTCCTGATCAACCTGCCAGATTACGCGACGTCTTCAAGCTGGTCCCAGACATTACAGATAACAAATCTTTTACCCACTGGTTTCCGGCTTGGTGCCGATGATTGTTGACATGCAAATCACACGTTGATAACTGAAAATCTGGAGGAAAATGACGTTGTACCGTACCGTATCTACAATGGTCTGCTAGAAGACAAAGATAATTTAAGACAACAGATGATTATAGTTTTGATGTGTGATTATTGGACAGCAGTGTTTGTTCAGTGCCGTTTGCTCTTTCCCCCAAAGGGCGGTCATTTTATCCTTTGTTCTTCAAACTGCATTTAATATATTTGTAAAATAGATTTTTCTATCCATCCAGTTTGACATCCTGATCCATTCCTCTGCTTGCGTCTATTGTCGCAACCACACACTATCAGTTTGCAGCTTTGCCTGTGCAAGTAGTCTGCACCTTATCACGACCTACTAGCGCTGAGAGCGACCTTGTTTGTTTGATAAATATCCAAACTGCAGAGTTCTTGCAAACGATAAAAGAGAGACAGGTTGTGTTAAATAGATGTTCCGCTGCAGTGCTGATAAAGAACAACGAGGAAACTAATTTCTTTGTTTGAACACATTTCTTGTCCTTCCTGGGTTAATGTGTGACTCTTATGTCAGGGGGGGCCAAGGCTGGACATCTGTCTGCTGCTGTTCTCTAGCACCCACAGGCCCTCGTGCAGAATGTCTGCTTTGCCAATTTATCAACGTACCAGTTTGTTATAACTTACTGTGCCACTTATCTAGCTCTTGTAACGTACACTGGGGCTCACAAAGGGGGTGTAAATCAGCAGGATGCAACACAACAAGGGACCCTGAGGAGCAACCGCTGCCATCATTTACCTTTAAAAATGTTGTCTCTCTCTATCGCTCTTTCTCCCTCACAAAGTCCCTCACTCACTCACTCACTTACTCACTCTCTCTCAGCACATCATTTCATCCTCCAGATACTCCTCCTGATAGGGCTTTACAGAGAAAGGTATTCCACAGGGACTGCTGTTGAGGGATTGCTGCCGTCTTGCCGTGTGCTGATTAAAGGAACACTTGTAGATAATCCTTTTGTATAAACGGCTCTTTGTTGTCATGCTGGTGGTAGTGGTTGGGTGACTAAAGCCATAAAAAGCCATACTGTTCCATGATGAAATGGCGCAAGTAGACTTCCCCAAGATTATTGGTGTGCCATGGGATTTGTATAGATATAAATATACATGCTTACATGTGTTTGTGCACACAGTATTTACAAATCCAAATATTTGTGGTTCACCATCACATATCGATGCTGTCTGCTATTTATCAAAATGAGAAATGTAAATCACAGTATGTTGAATTATAATTACTTTATCACTGAAACTCAATGTTATGACGTGGTTGGCTTCATGCTTAATCAGGGCTGGATACATATTGGGAGTGACAGCCATATAACCTAATACAGGTTTAAATGGCTATGGAATAAGCTCATGGGATAATATTTCAGTTCTACCTTTCTTGACCCTTGGCCGCATCCCTTACCCTATTAAACATGGATGTGCTAACACGCACTCAGTTAAACAACCCTGATGAAGCCATCCTTACTGAATGTGCACAGATCCATTTAGGGAAATGGCTGTGCCCGCTGAATGGGAAATGCTAGCCATCTGCCGTCCGTGCACTGCACTCACTGCATTTGTTTTAGTCCTGGTTCTTTGAAGTTTTGTTTATTTTAGCCGCGAACGCTAGTTTTTCTAACAGACTAAATCAGCAGATCAGGTTTAGCGGTTGGCTCCTTTCCTCCCCCCTTTCCACGATCAACACGGTTTACAGACTCGGTCCTGAATGTTCACTCTAAGCCATCATAGAAACGAGTATGAGTATTGGAGTATTGCAGTTGGAGCAGACAAAATTATTTGACGTTTAAGGGATGAAAAGGCGCTATTATTAGTGTCACGTTGTTATTGTAATTCTA
Source organism: Gadus morhua (assembly GCF_902167405.1). Lineage (NCBI taxonomy): Eukaryota > Metazoa > Chordata > Actinopteri > Gadiformes > Gadidae > Gadus > Gadus morhua. The sequence continues at coordinate 16,067,236 of NC_044048.1, read as the reverse complement.
GCACAATATTTTTTATTATACTAATTACATTACTGGGGCTGAGATAATGGAAGGTGGTGGTTTTATTTGAAAGAAGAAAAAAAAATCCAGATTGAATCAGGTGTTGATGAATTATTGGTGTATATAAATGATGTTGACATTGTCTGGCTACTAGATTATCGTTTGTATTGATTAGAAAAAAACGGCATCTGTTTGAGTAATTACAAAAGCAAATACAGATGTTTATAGACCCTCCCTCCTTCATCTAGTTCATCTAGATGCGATGGCCCTTGTGTTTGTAAAAACCGATGGTGTATTTATGGAGCACTCATTTAAGTAAATACAAAAAATGTAAACAGAACTCTAATGCTTTGCTCTAACTACAACCACCTACCAAAACCTCAGAACTGCCCTTTTTCTTTATACGTGCTCCTTTTCATCTTCCAGTGCTTTCTCCCCACTGGCTTTTTTATTTTTTTATGTCATTTATGTCATGCAAGATTGATTGTGAATGTGTGCATGAATGCCTGCTGCAATGAAGCCATTACACTACAAAAGGTAGAAGATCTATGTGTCAGCTATAACATCTTATCGTAGCAGAGTTGATCTAGATCAATCATTCAGTTAATCAAGTGGCAAGCTTAGATCTTTCCCTTTTCTCCTGCTAGTCTCACAGTCATGTATCTGAAAGACTAGGATCCCAGCGAAGCAGACTAGCTTTCAGCCTCCTTTCCAAGAAAAGTATTAAGTGAAAGCTCCATTAGAGGCAGAGCATTACGGCACAGCTCATTTAAACACTGATCTAGATTTGCGCTTGAATCATCCTGTTTACGTTTTGCAAGATGGCCCGAGCAAAAGTAATTGCGTTCTGCTTTCAAGCACCTTGCTTTTGGTTTCCCAGTAGTCCTCAGTCATTTCATTTAGGTTCCCAAGGCTCTGTGGCTCCCTCCCTATGAGTTTGCTGAGTGGCATGCGCTAACATCTTGCTGTTTTCCCTAGGAAATTGGTGGGTAAACACTGCAGAGTCCTTGAAGCACTTCCCATCCTTGCTATTGGATTACCAGCTGCCTCCTTGGGTCTCATCTGCCCAGATGAGTGCCAAGATCAATGGAGCTCTTAGTGCAGAGCTAATTCGATCAGGACTGGCTTTGCTACTGCTGATCACAGATACTTTTTTTTGTCTTGGCGCAAAATGAAAAAAAACTAACCAAATCAAGTAAAGCCTATGTCCAATAGCCCATATCTTCAGCTCTTCTCACTATCCTAGACTATCTATTAGGTGGAACCTCATGCTCATTATTTAATTGTTGTGTTGGCCTTTAGTGGTGTGGGGATGGAAAAGGCGGTGTAAAGTGAGCTCTTTTGCTTAGTGTAGTGATGTAGTGATTCGCCTCTTCCTGACAGAACTGGCATCTAAAGCCAATAATTTGCTTTCAGAAGTGATGAGGTGTCTCCTGCTTACAACCGTGAGCCATGGGGAGATAATAAGGTTGAAGGGCACATTGACCCTCTTGTTGTAGAAAGCGAAAAGCAGACTCTCCAGTACACCCTAGTTCCCCATTAATTATTATTTGATGCTAATGAGTGTGTGCGTGTGTGTGTGTGTGTGTGTGTGGTGGTAGTGGGGCTTCTGTGCGGGGCGTGTTATGAAACATAATTATTCATTGCAGCGATTTCCCCTGACGAGCCATGTCTCCCCTCCCCTCCCCTCAGGCTTGGCGAGCAGAGGCCAGGTCTGTCACTTTAGTGCAGTGGGCTAAGACTTCCCCTCAGCCTTTTAAAGAGGGGACAGGAGGGAACGTTGTGAAGGGTGCCATTTGCCGGTGTGATATAGGAGTAGGGGCGGCAATATACGTACGGGTCTGCTGAAAGAAAGATTGGAGAAAGTCAAGGCACGTCACAGTCCAGCCGTTTATTGGCTGAGCATATAGTCTGACCAGCACTGCAAACACAGTCACGCCGGGCACTACTTATTTTCCTTTCTGTAACGTGCATGTGCTTCAATGGCTTACACATGCTAAACTGATACATGTGTGTACACTCGGATGAATGTAGCAGTGTGGCAAACACGGCTCGTCTGTTGTTTTATAATCCCTGTCAATGACGTGGCCAGGCATTTTAACAAGGCTGTCCGCAGACCTCCCCTCCCATATTTTCCGCTCACCGTGGCGTTGTGACAGCAGGGACACCGGGGGCTGATTTCCTATGCATAAGCGCGGCATATGGTGTGCTTACACACAATAGAGGCGAGGGATTAGTCAACGATTGTATCGCATAAAACATGCTTATGGAGTGCTGTTGAAGAGGCCAGGGAGCTCACGTCCACCGTCGCACTACACGCAGACCTACTGTCTTCAGTTTAGATATCCCGGTCCGTGAACATGAAGTAACGTTGCGATAATAAAATATCTGTCCTCTAATGAAATGCTAATGTTATTCATTCTAAGTAGTGCTGTCATTGTCGTTAACGGCAGCCCATGGACAACTGTGAAAGGAGGAATCTGCTGAGTTCAGGCTGCCATGGTGGAAGCTTAACATTAACATTCCGAAAATATCTGCGGTTCATTCGCTACAACAGGGCCAAGGAGCCGGCTGTGTTCACCTTTTAGTTTAAAAACAGACTAGCAGCGTATCACTCGCTGAGGCCGTGTTGTGATGTGTCGCAAAGTGCTTTTGCTGTGGTATTGTTGTTGCACAGCCAAGCATGCATTATGTGATCTAATATATTACAGTTGTTTGGAATTATGAGAGGGAGGAGGAGAGGGGGGGGGGGTGGAATCACTGTGTTAGCTAGAGGCAGAGCACACTATCAGTCAGGGATCAAGTCTGCGTTTCACACATGAACGGTTGTACTTAATCCGCGGGGTTGCTACTGTACACCGCTTAGAAACGAGCCACCGCGCTCCAACTTGCCCAAAACCCCATTCTTCTGAGATCTGTGGGCTTTATTATTTGAACTTATCTGTTTGGCTAAATATAATGATTGAATCCTATGTGTTGTGTGGTACAGCCTCCTGCAGAATGGCCTTGTTTATGCAGTCTACAAAACAATCTTTAGGGTCTACCTGCGTGTTTGTGACCATGTGCTGGACAGACTTCAACTAACTAACCCTGCTCTAAGAGGCCCAGGTCCCAGTCACTGCATGTTTTATGAGCTGTCTGGAGAGGATATGGTAGCTGTGAGCTCAGATGCTTCTTGTTCAAACAGCCTTTTTTCCCCCTACCACCCCATGGCAATATACCCCCGTAGGGTAGTAGTATGTTGTAGCCAGGGTCTGCTTTTATTTATTTGTGTTTTATATCAATATCTGTGATTCCTTGGCATCCGTTTGTCTAAATGTGTAAACGACTGGTGATTCATTTCGTGAACACTGCATGGTGTTCTTTCCTTCCCTCCTGTGATCAGTAATAGTGGCTGAAGAGGTCTAGAACCACACAGAATATATGCCCCTAGTCACCTTCCCCCCTCGCTGCTTTCTACGTCCTCGTCTTCACTGAACAAACACGTCTTACAAAGGCCAGTGTTCACACGGATTTTGTCTATTTGCAGTGTTTACACATTGACGTGTGAGTTATAGCACTGGATAGGTAAGCCAAGGCTGGAGTTAGCATGGAGGCCAAGGAACAAAAGAGGCGGCTGCACTGAGTTGACCAGTGATCCTCTCATTGTTTTCATTTCTAAAATATGAAAGTCATAATGACTGGTGAGGTGGTGTTTAGTGGTCGCAGAAGAGGCATCCGTCTCTGAAACGAAAGCCCTCCCTAATTAAAGGTAAGCCCATCCCATGGTGTATTTGAGTCGATTTGATTCTGGCCAAGGCTGTTATGTACTTTTCAATGAAGGGATTGTTGTTTCCCCCTACCCCAGCACCAACCCTTCGTGCTTCCCGACCATCTGTTCAGGGAATAGAGCACAACCGTGAGGCTAAATAATTTAGGGGGGGGAGGGGGGGGTGAATAGTTTTGCATGCTGACCTAATGGCTTTGTTACTCCTTAAAGACACTTTACGGTGTCTGTGTTGTCAGCGTGCACCTCTGGGCTGTCTTGCCCGTCACTCTAATCTATTTATGCTGGTTGTGTTGTGTGTCGGCATATCATTCTAAATGGCAAGGTGATTAGAATAGCTGGAGGATGTGGGGCAGCCATATTGAATTAATTCCCGCCTGCAACAATCCTCATTTGGTCCGCTCGTTGGACTGGATTGATGGAGAGGACCATTAGGCTGATGGGCATCTCGGGTATGTGAGCATCTATTTGATTGCTGAAGATCACTTGTAGTGATACATGATTTTATTCTTTATATTGTAACATTTCAAGAGTGCCAGCGTTGTAAACCGATGTAAAAAATCAAGATTGGGCAGGGAAGCACTATTTTATTAAATTTGACGGATCTGCTTTGCGTTTAATTATATGAAAAACACACTTTGTATGCATATTGTTTTCCATGTGGGAATTAAATATTATTCATTAGATGCACAACTTGTCAGGTCAGATAAAGGCTGCGTGGATCTCTTTCTCTTTATTTCTGCGTTGCCTGAGCAGCAGGATTTGAGAGAAAGTGAAATGCAACTGGTAATATTTACTATAAACTGCATCAGTTTCTCATAAGCTGTAAAAAATATATTAGGAAATTGGGCAGACCAGCTGCTAGGCCTCAAAATATTAAAACTATTGAGGTCACTTTCCTGATCATGCAACTTCCATGCCTCTTTTTGGGATCTTCTGTTTTTTAGGCTTCTTCAGCTTATCAATACTGGAAGCTGATCTCTAGTGGCCAATGATTGCATGTTCTCAAAATGTCATACTTTACAGCAAGGGGAAAAATGTGACAATGAACAACCCTGCGATATCCCCGAGGAGCTGTGTCAAAACATAATGCCCTATGAAACAGCTAGAGGAGCAGCAATGGCCTCAGCTCAAGTCCAGCCAGGAAAAACATGGCAGGCAGAGGGATGCTTGTTGTGTTGATGTAGCGGGTATTAGAATCTGTTAAATGGCCCTGCTCACAGCCCTTGTAGATAATAGACATTGTGACATGTCGGGCAGCTTTCTCTGCGCCATTTTGGACTCACACAGAGAACACACACCCGCTGACTACCAAAGGGTTTAACAATACATTAGAGATTGTGAGGTCTTAGTATTTGACAATGTATGCTGGATTTTTCTTTTACGGAGCTAGGAATGTTGAGTGATTCAAAGATTCATACTTTGCTGAAATATAATCCATTGCAGGGTAAACATTCTAGATAACGGTAGTTCATTGATCAAAAATGTCCTTATTGCACAAGAATCCCTTGCAGACATTTTTTCTTAAGGCAGGTTTCAGTGCACATGTGCTCAACCAATCCAGAGTTGTGGTTTAAAAATAGAGCCTTTGTGAGCACAGCTTTGGCAGAGCGAAATGCTGTGGTTACTCATCAGTGAATTGCAGAAACAAGTGGAGCAGACAAGTGTCTCTGCCCTGTTAGTCACCAGGGAAAGCAAGCAAAGAGAGGGGCTCAGAGAATAAAGGCGTGCTATGATTTCACCAGGTAAGACAAAACAGGGGGGCCCTTATGAAGTGGCCTCCCCCCTACCCTTCTGCGCCTCCAGCTGAGCCTTTCAGTGGGCTGTTGTTTCTGAGGGCCTTGGATGGCAACTTAGATTAGATCTTACTGAGTAATGGGTAGGAGCTATGGGGGAAAGCCACGGCGGCTCAGCCCCCTTCCAGGCGCCACACGCGGCTGAGGGTCCGCCCGGTTTATTCGGTTTAATTTGAGTCGCCCCCGCTTTGTTAATAACCCTGTATGTATTCATGCTAATATTTTTCTCTAATCTACAATCATGCAAGTGTTTGATTCCATCCTTTTTGCAAAGCCTCCTGCTAAACCCTTGCCAATCATATTCCGCTACTTCATGATTCTCTGATTGAATGTGCCGTGAATGACATTTAAATCTTGGCCCCAAAAAAGAGTTCACGAAGAATTTTATGCGGCCGATTTATGTATGTCAATCCATACAAAAGATCCATAGTCAAGATCATTAATTACAAAATGTTGTCTGGGGCATTTTTAACTACCCAAAAAATCAAACAGGTTATATTTGAAACTAGCGAGATATTGGTGCATTTTGGTACATGATGTGGGAGTGATTAAATAAATGAAACATCTCTTTTTAAAAAGTTAATTGAGTCACAAACTGTGTGGTGGATTTTTCTCAGGCCAAAGGTCCCATTTAAGCAGGCATCAGAAAGAGAAATGTATTTGAGTGGGGGTCCGCTGGCTGCTAGCCCTTGACTCTATTACAGTAATGTAAATGGTGGATTAGGTGCCGGTGGCAAAGAACCCCCCCTATCCCCCAATTCCCTAAACTCTCCACAGCCAATGCCCCCACCTTTTCTTTTCCATTAAGACAGCTGGTATCTTTCAAATGTTCCCGGCCCGGTGATTGATGTGAAATAGCTCCAAGCCTCACCTGCCCCCTCACCACTGTGTTATTCATTGTCGAAGCAGCCAGCTCTGCTTTCAACAAGGCAGTGGGCGGAAAAACCTTTTTCTTTTGCCTCTGTTTTTATTTTCCTCTGCCATCAATACATTATGACTTTTAAGTACCAGAATGTTTAGACTCTACTCCACAAATAATTTGCATTTCCATTGACTCCTTTTGTTCCGCTTCAAAACAAACAATTGCAGGCACCAAACCACAACAATGAGCGTATATTGGCCAAATAATTAACATGTTACCGATAATGACCCTGGTTACTTTACTTGCTGAAGTCTGGGCATGGCAGGACAAAATATACAAATACAAAGTACAAGTAAATGAATGAGAATTGAGCCCACCCACGCCGCCTACCCAAGGCGACTGGCCTTTTTCCCGCAATTGATGGGGGCATGTCAGTTGGGAGCGATGAGATAGGTGTCTCCAAGTGATTTGGAGAGAACACAAGCCATGGGTCAACAGCAAATGCAGTTTATGTGTGATTTTCAGCATTGGCCCTTAGCGTATAATTTTATCTTAAAAGATGTGACAGAATCTAAGTGAACATCAGTTTTTCAGATCTTTACGCCAAACTTGCATCATGGTCTTCAGGGAGATGGGCTTTATGATCCTACCTAGATTCCTGGCCTAGCTCATTCTCAACTGGATTTGTGATTGAATCCTGCAATTTTGGTGTAATTTGCACTGGTGGTTATGAATAATATTTTTTACGTTTTCCAAAGGCTTTCAGTGTACATAAACCATTTATGAGACCTGCTTACCAGGAATACATATGTCTTGAATGTCTTTGAAAATGTTTGTGCACTCCGGGGCTGAGCTTTAAGTGTAAAAAATTAGAACCAGACATGTCGACATGTGCATTAACTGAAGAAATGTGTGTGTGGTTGCAGTGTCAGATAATGTGTCAGATAATTCACACACATATCTGTGAATTATCTGAATTATCTGAGAGCATTCTAACAAGGTAATTCTACAATTGAACCCGCTGTTCAACTTCGGAGTGGTTTTGTCTTAGATTTTTCCACTTTAACTTTCCAATGTTAAAAATTTGCTTGAGTACCTGCAACAGTAGTCATTTTATTTGGGTTATAATATTCTAAGCTAATATTCCAAAAAATGTATAAAACCATACACACTAATAATAGTAATAAAGTTCCTCAAATACAATATGTATCCACGACACCCTGTAAATACATAATAAGAGAGCATTTAAACGGTCACATAGTGTCCGTATGCCAAACAAGAAGTTCTGGGTCATGAAAGTGGCGAGGGGTTTCTTGTTCCAGAAGCAAAAAATACGAAAGCACGACAAGCCTCATACCCAATGTTTTACACTCCTCAGAGGCTTCTGATACTGATTAGTGCCGAGCTGAGGTGTTTAGCTCACCCACAGAGCCTGGCAGCCCCCAGGATTAAAGCTGTGATATCAACTGTAGGACTTTATCATTGTTTTTATGCGACTTACACCTCCCAAGCCCTGCTGTTTTTATGCGTGTATCGACGAGGAAAACCATGTGTTCTGGCACAGGTGGGTGCGCGTGTGTATGTGAGGACACTCAAGCACATTGTGCTCCAGTTTCTATCTGTAGTGGCAGCCCAGCAGTCGCCGTGGTAACTCATCATTAGGTGATTAATAAGGCCATGAAGAGGCTGCAGTTTAATCAGGCCTGGTGTTGTGGTGTGCTCAAGTTGATGACAAGAGCAGCTGCCCTGTCACTTGGTGTCTGCTCACGAGATGGCAGGCCCTGCCGCTGTGGAGCGCCATTGTCAAACACGCCTCAGTGTGTGTGTGTATGTGTGTGTGTGTGTATGTGTGTGCGCACAACTGACTGACTGCCGTGAGCCCTTTCTTCCATTTTCCTTCGGCCCTCCCTACATATTTCACTGTCATCAAATATTTGCACATCTACTTGCAGACATGCTGAATAATTTTCATTTAAAAATCTCTCGAACTCTCTCTCTTTCTACTCTCCCCCCCCCCTCCCCCCTCCCCCAACTCTCCTGGGCCGCTATCACAGCCATGGTAACACGAGTGCTGATTGCCAGGTCTAGCCCCTCTGGGAGCTCTAATAGCTATTTCTAGTTAATCTGTAGTAGGGGGAGGAAAAAAAGCAAACACTGGCAACTAAGTGTGACAGCTTCTTTGTGGATCTCCTGTGTAGTGCCTCTTCCCTCTATGCCATGTTTATGGAGACTGCCATCGTGTTTAGAGAAAGTGGTAGCTGGCCACTTTTGAGGGAATGATATTTGTGGAAAATGGCAGCTATCATTGTGAGCATGAGACTATATCCATAGCCTTTGATTTGATATACTCCCCCATACGATATTCCTACGATATATGCTAATCCCAACAGATCACACAATACCAACAAACGTCTGCATGTTTTAATGTTCTGGTCAATACACTGGACAAGCGGTTTTACTGTTGCAGCGGTTAGGATTGATTTTACTCTGAAGAACAGTGTCATCCCTTTTTAAAATGGAGAGTCTTCAATTCTTACGATGTAGTTAAATGTAAAGAATCATTACATGTTATCTTACGCCCATTATCACATATATAATATATAACAGCCCAGAACCTGGTGAACTGTAAATGTCTGCAGAGATTCCAGTGCGACTCCCAATAGGCCTAGCTTGGCTAGTGGTTGGCGAGCCATATTTACCATGTTGACTGTCTGTGGTTGGCTTACAACCACTAAACTTCAGTGTAATGCGGTCCCACCCGTGACTATGTTTAAATGAATTCCGTAAGCCCATGCAATATCTATTAAAACTAATTTAATCTCAGTTCAATCACAACACATGCAAGGAATGACAAGGAGCCATGTCTTAATCACATTGTTTGTGAAAATCGATACCGCAATATTTTGAATTGCCGTATCTCTACTCCCTCTTGGTGCCCTTTCTCTTTCTCTGTTTTTCTGTCTTTCTCTTTATGTGTATATCTATCTGGCTCTCTTTCTGGCAGCTTGCCAGTGGATTGCTGTATTCTCCCCTTCAGAGCTGTCACTTCACATTAGCATGCTGATGACTGTCAGCCAGGGCACAGGGCTGGGGTGAGCGCTGTCCAGCCAACCAGATCACACGCGCAGACACATAAATGCATACACACAAACACGCACTCAGACACACACTTGCACACAAGCAAAACACACAGATGAGTCAAATTGCGCCGTGTCCTGTGACAGCTGCTTACCAGAGAGGCTTTCTGGATAGCTAGATGGATAGATAGCTATTTAGCTCTACTGTCAGGCTTTAGAGGTGGGCGATATAGATGGAGGAGGCGCAAAAGCCTTTCGACACGCTAGGTTTGAAGAGTCCCACTTTCTTTTAAGTCGTGTATCTTCTGCCAAAGCAAATAGCAGCCCCCTCTCAAGATTCCCGCCCTCAAGGTTATTGTGTGACAAATAAATGCAGCACCCCTCCCATCCCCCCTCTGCGTTTCTCATGTTCTCAAGCTCCTTTTCACTGGCGATTGGTAAGACTAAGCAGAACTGGCTGGCCTAGGAGGCTTGAAGGTTGGCTTCTTTTGATAGAGTGGCTCAGTGCTCCCCAGAGTATACACGCCTTTGGAGGGGAGAGCCAACAATTACTGTAAGGTGAAGAAGAGACGGCACAGCTCATCGCCTGACTTCCAGCAGCTAATCTCCCTACTCCCCCCTGCCGCCCCCCCCCCCCCTATCCGCAACAGTTTCCCTAGCCACTAAATATGACCTTTATATTACTTGCTACTATATTGCTTGCAAGGAAATGTAGCCCTGCTCTCAAAATCAATTATCTTGATGGTTATTGAACACTGACACTAATTGTGCTCCATCCTTCTCTTCATATCTGTCCACCTCTGCAGCTTTTCCGGAACACTGGGGTTGTTGGTGTGGCCAAATTTTCCCTGGATTTGACTTTTAAATTCAGAAGACTGAAGCCCAGGCTCACAGTCTACCTTTCACGGAGGCCCAGCCGTGAGAGGACAGAGGAAGGCACGTGGCGGATCATGACGTCCGACAAAGACAAGGAGCGAGAGAAGGAGCGAGACAGGGACCGGGACCGTGACAAGCGCGAGGCCGGCGGCGGCGGAGGCGGCGGCGGCGGAGGCGGCGGCAAGTCGCGGAGACACGACGGCGACCGCGGCGAGGGCGAGAGCTCACGGCCGCGACGCAGCTGCACATTGGAAGGTGGCGCAAAAAACTACGCCGAGAGCGACCACAGCGAGGACGAGGACAACGAAAACGGGATCAACGGGGCCGGCAGCGGCACAGCGGAGGACGGGGGCAAGAAGGGCAAAAAGAAGACGCCCAAGAAGAAGTCCCGGTACGAGCGCACCGAGAACGGCGAGATCACGTCCTTCATCACCGAAGACGACGTTGTTTACAGACCCGGCGGTGAGTCCCAGCTACAGCTACCAGATAGCACAGTAGCTAGAAATGGCAGCCTGTCCAGGGATGCAACTTGTTTGAGTTTCTGCTTTATATGTCAGGTTGTAATAATTCTAACACACGCTCATTTATTTTTTTCGGCCAGTCGAAATATGGCAAACATTTGCTTTCTTATTTTGTTGGATGATTCAAATCTGACGGTTTACTGCTCAGTGTTTCCTAGATACAATTCCACGGGTTTTGAAAGTGTAGCTCTCCAACAGCTTAACTCCCCGAGGTCTAAGTCGCAGACATCACACAATCAATTCAAAGTGGGCTTCCATCGTCCTTATCTAGGACTAAGTCAATCGAGCAAAGAGGTTCTCGGTTAGATGATGGCGATTGTGCGCCATGATACAGGCGGGATGGGGTGTAAACGCTAGCTTTCAGATGGACACTAGGCTATGTGGCTTTGTTGTTTTGTGTTTGCATGTGGTTATCTCTGACATTTCTCTCGCTCTTGCCCTCTCTCCTGCTCTCTCCCTCTCCCCCTCCCCCTCCCCCTCCCTCCCTCCAGATTAGTGCTAGTTCTCCTAAATCATTGCTCCCACAGCTTTCCATTTATCTAGCAGCCATGGAAAGGTCAAGTAGTGGAGGATGGCTGGAAGGAGTGGTTTGTTGTACATAACTTACAGTATTTATTGGGGAACATTATAGCCAGTGTGTTCAGTTATCTTATTCTAGGGCTATCTACTCCCACCTGCTCACATATATAAATAAACTACGTATGAATGCACACCACCTAACCTGCTACCAGCAGACTTGGGCTATAACCACACTGATACGTTTTCATTGTAAGCAGTATTTATAAAATGAAAGCAACCGTTTTGCACCATTTCAGAAATAATCTCAGTCCTGGAAACGCATATCATGTGACCATTCACATTCACTGGGCATGCGCGTCAACAGGAAGCAGAATGTCCTCTCTGCGGTTGGTTCCTTAGGTGCCAAAAGTACTACAGAGGAAGAACAGCAATGGAGAAACCATCATCCACTTTTACATTTACCACTGGCAGGCGTGGTTGATGTTGTTTGGGCTTCTTCCGGTAAATGGTCAGATGGTAGGGCTGTGATAAATCAGGAAAGGACACGTTGTTACTGAATCAGGAAGCCAACACGGGTGTTGCAGCCCATCCACTCTAAAACGCAATCCCAGGGTTTTCAAACCAAACCGGGCTCAGCAGCGTTTTCAAAAAACTCTGTTATAGGGGATCTAAAACACGGGAGTAGTGTGGAGGCAAAGCGTTAACGTAGCAAAGTAATGCGTTATAAAAATGTGTTGGTGTGGATGTGGTCTTATCTTGCCGGGTAAATTATCTCTGAGTTTGTGCGCAATTGGAGGTCCAAAGGCGAAGGCAGGCACATTAAACCAAATCCTCGATTCTTCTTTATTCCCTTAGACGCTCCCTGACATGCACTCTCTCTGCATTTCATCTTTAATAGCAAGAGCTCTGCCACTTTGTTCTACACTCGACCTTGCAGAGAGAGAGAGAGAGAGAGAGAGAGAGAGAGAGAGAGAGAGAGAGAGAGAGAGAGAGAGAGAGAGAGAGAGAGAGAGAGAGAGAGAGAGAGAGAGAGAGAGAGAGAGAGAGAGAGAGAGAGAGAGAGAGAGAGAGAGAGAGAGAGAGAGAGAGAGAGAGAGAGATTTAGAGTGGGGGGGGGGAAGGGGTTTTACAGAGGGAGAGAATGAAGGGATCTTGGGCAATGGGTTAACCGAAGCAGCCAGCTAGTCTGATGAAATGCTCCTACAGCACATAAACAAAGTGGACCATGGAGGGATCATGCCCCCTGCAGAATATTTACATTTTCACCTCCTAATGAATGGCACAGCCTGCCACCGAGCCAGTGGGAAATATTTACTTCTCCTACAATTATTCTGACAAGAGCTGGACTCGGGCCCAAGTGGAGTCCCTATCTGTTCCCTTCCCGCTGCGGTCTGTACCACCGTGACGGTTTGGATTAGAGAACAGGTCAGCAGTGTGTTTTGTGGTGGTCTGCCATCAGACCACTAAGTCCACCATAGTTTGTCGTTTACCTCCTATTGTCAACATGAAAGATCCTCCACCAAGTCACTGACCTACCGCTGTCTCATCTGCCTGTGGTTCAAATGATCATCCGGCTGTGTTTGTATGCTTATCTGATTGTGTCTCTATGCAGAAGTGTGTGCGGTACTCACACAGTCCACGTGCACAGTGCATGTTTTTCTTTTTTCCTTATCCCGCCTGGTTATTGCAATCAGATTTGATGTGCACGGCTTAAACAGGCATAAAGCCTGCAATGGATTATGCCTAGCTAAATTTGAAATCCCTTTATACCCTCCTAGTGACACACAATATGTACAACTGACCACCCGTTGAGAGGGATTTGTGTGGAGAAGGAGAAGACAGCCGGTCTGATCTAGAGAAGACAAGGAAAAGGAAGGGAAAGAAAAAAAACAGACCATAACACCTTTTTAATTGCCTTGGCTTCATTTAGTGCCTGACAAATGTATACGTCAAGGACACTACAGTGATAGGCAGGAAGTTAGCATTGACACCCACTGCACCAACAAGAGTCCCGTCTTCCTCCCACCCACCCATCTCTCTTCCTGCTTAGTCTCTCTATTCCTAGAAGATGGGGAGGAGGGCGGCTTAGAGCAAATCGATTGGACTGGATGGGTCGGAGGGAGAAGTGCAGCAAACCAATAGGACGGGGGCGGGGGGCTGTGACTGATTCTAGCTGTGCTGCTGTTTTTCTTTAAGTTGCCATGTGTCTGTGAAGGTGGTCAGGAGAGAGGGTTTCGGGCCATTTGTATTGCTGGCTGCCAGTCCACGCAGCCTGTAGCGGGGCAAGCGGACCCGGCCGATCGATCACTGTCTTGGGACTGAGTATTCAGAGTAACCCCACACCCCAGCCGCCCCATCCCCAGGCTAGGCTAGACACATCCAGAGGTCTGGTTGCATTCTACAGCCCCCCAGTTTATAGATTCCTTCTCAGGAGATTATACACACTGCCTTGGTTGGATCAATAGACACCCCAGAAGCGTTGGGACACGCAAACACGCACACACACACCTTCGGTCTCAGAACATAAGCAGTACATGCATAGTAAGTACCTTTATTCCAAGGTCCGGGCGGTCACCGCGTTTCTCAGTATAGTTACGCACAACAGTGGAAGATTGGGTTTCTATAAGTGTGTATCCCTTACGTTTGAGTTTCTTGGACACGTATAGTGAATGTAAAAAGACAAAATAATGTATGTGTATACACGTCAATATATACAATAAGTCAATTCGAACGTAACGACAAAGTAAATGACAAAGACTGATAAACCAAGATTAAGTGTATCATGGAACTTGAGTTGGTGTGTTGGTGCTTTACATTGGTACTACAGAGAGAGATTGATGCATTTAAAAGGTTAATATAAAAACATGTCATGGAGAGGGAGGTAAAGCGAGACAGAGGCAGTGAAGCAGACAGCAATCGATGAGGTGAGAATGGACTCTGTAATGAGTGTGCAGAATTTGACCGCGGATGGCCTGCAGGACGTTGCATTTCCTCATCTGATGCTGAAAATACATGGTCTGCAGGGCCTTCTTCCTGTTATGGTGTATGTACTCCACAGTGTGTGTACTAACAAACACATGCTCAAAGGCCATCCGAGATGTGTGCACACACACTCCAGCTCTCCAGCTGTGGACCTTTTCCGTCACGCAGCGAACGCTAACCCTCCGCCGCGGCGTGGCTGTCCTTTAGCGCTGCAGGCAGGTAGCTGCCGCAGCTCGTCTCCCCCTTCCTGTCTGACTTACTGGCTCACTGGAAGAGTTAGTCATGGAGGGGGGAGACGGAAACCACCTGCCTGCAGTCCCTGACACGTCCTCCAGCTTCCCCTCCATGTTCTCTAGAGACATTGCTCCCCCAACCAAGTCCTTGTGGACCTGCGCTGTACAATAGTAGGGATGAAAAGATAAAGGAGATGTTTGACATAAGTCTGTACTCGACAGAAAGTGGACGTTTTAGCCTGGTTGCAAGGGATGCTAATGTCATTTTTATAGGGTGAGTCTGGTGACTATAATGTCGATATAGAATGATAGAAAGAAAGACAGACCACTGCAGGCATTGTAAGTAGCTCTAGCTTTGGCCATAGAAGACCATGTGTTATTTTAACATGCAATTAACCCCCCCACCACCCCTCCCCACCCCCTGGTCACCTAGCAGTGGAACCTGTCAATCTGCTGTCCCCAGCCAACGTCCACGCGACAAGGCACGGCCCCTGTGAGCCGTGTTGCATGGAAGTAGTAGCCCACACTGAGAAGCTGCTGCCCTTCACTAACCCAACAGATCTATTTTTAAAGAAGTCCCCGCTCCACTCTGTCATCCCTCTCTTCCCTGCCAAAGACTGATAAAAAATATCCCCTCGCTCTGTTATTTTCTCTCTCTCTCTCTCTCTCTCTCTCTCTCTCTCTCTCTCTCTCTCTCTCTCTCTCTCTCTCTCCTTTTGTGAGGTGAAATCCCACCACCTGCCGACTGCTAAATGAGAAAGTGTGGGCCAGCGGAGAGAGGGGCGCTGGGGAAGTGGGCTGGTTGGGGTGGCGAAGTGGGAGCGGGGTGGGTTGTAACTTGTCAAAGGGCCTCTGTTCTCTGCCAGGAGCCCAGTCAGCTGTAGGGCTGCCCTGGCGCGGTGAGTGCAAGGCATTTCCCCCGCTCTCCAACCAGAATAAAGAGGGAGCGGTCAAGCGGTCAGGTGGATGTTTAAAGTAAGAGCAGAGAGCAGGGTTAGCTCTGCTTCTGGCCTGTGGGGATAGTTTGGCCTGGGCGCCGTGTTGAAGGACTCCCATGCTCACGCCATGAAGAGCCCTGCCCGGCGAGGAGAGGCATGGTTACACAGTGGGAACCGTGTGGTTGTTGGCTGGATAATTTATAATGCACAATACAAGCATGCTCTTTCTATGTCCCTCCATGTTTCTCTCTATTCTCTTTGGCCCCTACGCCCCTGTGGTTCCATTATTGCATTCCTGCCGTTCTTTAATTTTAGGATTTAGACCCGAGGGGGGGCGGGCGGCCTGAACCCCCCCACACTGTGGTGTGTGTGTGTGTGTGTGTGTGTGTGTGCGTGTGTGTGTGTGTGTGTGCATGTGCGTACGTAAGGGTGCACAGGATCTGCAGGCTTTTGCATTGCCCCTTTTTAAACAATGCAGGTGCATCCTGCCTCATGGCTAACCCTCGGAGCCCAGCTTAGGCTAATGCTCCTTTCCATTTAATAAGCCAGTCATGCATGTTGAATACACTCCTATTCCCAATGTTTTGCTGAGCGAAGACCAAAACACACGCTCCACATTTATTCCCCCCCGGTTGCCGTTTACAAAACACTGGCTCTATGCTCGTATTCCGTTCATCATGGCTCCCTTTTATTTCTTTTAACATTACTTTGCTCATAAAAGTAAAGCAAGGCCAAAATTCCCCAAGACCCCCCTCCTCCACACACCCCCATTTCATGCTGCAGTAAACTAAACAGCAACCTATTGTTTTGACGGTGGAGCAAAGGGAGGAGGCAGGAGATGGAGGACGAGGCGGTAGAGCGGGGGCCCTCGTGTGCAGAGGATAGGTGTGTTTTTGATTAGACATGCTCACTAGCCGGAGCAGAATGGCTTGCTGAACAATGAGCAGGGAGGAGGAAAGTGTGTGTATGAGGAAGGGGGGAGGGGGGTGGTGTAAATGGGATACTAGCCACCTCCTCCTCAATGAATATTCAGGCCAGTAAACTTAAGCCGTGACAATGTAATTGGAGGAACAATGGCTTAACGGAGGATATGGTTTCATTGGGACGCTCACGCTGCTGGAGCCATGCGGTGATGTGTTCCGTATTTTTTCAAGGCTAAACCATCAAGCTATGAAGCTGTTCATTTCTGCAGTGGGGAGCTGGGGAATCTTTTGATCCTGGGCTGCAGGTGAAAGACTGGTGGTACATGCTGAGCAGGGGGGGGAAACAGCAGTGGAATATTTGACTGCCAAAGGGGGGGGGGGGAATAAACAGCCCTCTTACAAAAGCCCCCCAGCTCCACTACCCGCCGTCTATATAAATCCTGTCAGCGCACACTTCAGTCCTATACCAAACACCCCAACCCCCAACACACACACACACACACACACACACGCTCGCGTACACATACACGCATACACACAAACCCACCAACCACAGTGCTGTTCCTCCTGAACCCCCCCCCCCCCCCCCCCAACCCCCCATTCCTACTTCCATTCTCCAGTTGAGCGAGGAGACCCACTTCCCAGTGCACAAAATGGCTGGAATGTTTAACAAGCCTGGTGGACCCTGGGGGGTGGCGGTGCTGCCTCGCAAGCCCCCCTCCCCCTTTCCCCTCACCCCTAGAACACACACAGTTCTCATGGCTCCATTTTGGGTTTGAGTTTGGAACTGCTCATCTTTTCAGCCGTGGAGCTCACACCCATTATCCAGTTGAGTTTGGAAGTCATTTGAGGGGAAGGGCCTTGAGGTAGCAGACTTTTTTTTTTTTTGGATGAATTCTGGATGAATTCAAAATGTAATGGGTGTGTATATAGAGAAAAATAAATGGGGATGTTAGGGGAACAGACTCTTGCCGGCTGTGAATGATTTAAACTGGATTGCTGTATGTTCTTGCACCTCCTAATCCCCCCCCCCCCCATCCTCCCCCACCCCTTTCCTCTGGTTCCTGTCGGCGGTGGGCTCTTTGTGTGCGTTGTATCTGGTTGGTCCGCAGGGGGATCTGGCCCCTCTAAATGAAAGCGCAGGCGAGGTGAAGGGAGACTAAACCCTAATTCTCCCAATTTGATTCCTCTGAAACAAGTCATCTCATCTCATTCAGATTAGACGCTTTTGTTCTCGGAGACCTCCATCCCCCTCCCCCACTTCTTTCTCTCTCTCCCTCTCCCTCTCGCTCTCCCCCCCAGGGGGATGTGTAGGATGGGTGAAGGAAGGGAGGGAGGAAGGGGGAATAGTGGAGAGAACAGTGGGGGTAGAAGGGGTTCAGTGAGAGATGGAGGGGGTGGGGGGGACGCATGCGTCACTCAGACGAACAGCATTGGGCGATAAACCCCACCCTTCCCTTACAATACATCATTCAACCCATAGCAGATAACCCACCCTGGAGTAATACACACACGCACGCACACATGCACAAGCACACGTACACACACATGAATACACTACACACCTCACACAGACATTAACACGTAGACATTCTCCAAATGGTATCCGTGTTGTCAAAGCTATTTAATGTCTTTTCTTCCTACCAACCGCACACGGCAAGATAAACCACAGCCAGATCGATAGCTCTGTTGACACAAACAAATAAATACTGCATGATGCCAGAGCCGGGCCTGTTTGAAAGGTAGCCAGCAAGTTCTTTGTTAGGGATACCACGGCCCAGACCCTGATCCTGCCCTCTTGCAGTGAGAACCAGCCTCTCCTATAGGCATTGGCTTATTTAATAGCTAACGTTAAGCAAACTCAGCCTCAAGAGAGAGACAGGCTGCTAGATGTTAGCCGGTGTGTGTGTGTGTGTGTGTGTGTGTGTGTGTGTGTGTGTGTGTGAGAGTTTGTTTGTGTGTGTGTGAGCTGCGTTCCAGCTGCTAAGCTGCCCAGTCGTTTATGACAGCCAGGTCTGGGCTGAAGAGCTGACCCAGCCAGCCCTTCAATGACATGGCACCACCTAAAATAGGTTTCAGCCCCCAAACCGGCTGCTGTTGGAATTGGAGCAGCGACAGAACAGAGCCCTAAGTCTGTGTGATCTATTTTTCGTTTGTGTGTGTTTCACTCACTTTCCAGTTTCACAAGCAACAACTATGGAAGCATATATGTAGCAAAATTCAAATGGCAATGCAATTTGCAATTTGCAATTCAATAAGTAATTACGTTATGCAATTGACAATGCATTATGCAATTTCATAATGTAATTTGTAAATACGTTATTCAAAGTGAATTTTAATATGCAAAGTGACAATGCAATCCTCAATTAAATTTGCAAAAGTTATAACAAAAAAATACAATAAAATGTTGTCAAATTCTTTGAGTTCCTTTATTCAAATTGAAAAGCTAAAGCGTCCCCGTGATTGCAATCCACTTCGCCACGCTCCGTGTGTTGCGATATTCAAATGACATTTCAATCCGCAAAACGAACGCTTTGCAAAAGATTTGGCAAAACGGAATCCAAAGAGGAATCCAAAGAGGAATCCAAAGAGGAATCCAAAAAGTCAATATGCAAAGTGGCAAACGCATCAGCCAATCAGCGTCTGGGCGGGAACTACGTCACTTTCTATTGTCTCCAAGGGTATCTGTTTTATGTGTGGGGGGAGGGAGTTCCAGAGCCTGGGTGCTGAAAAGTTGAATGACCGGGCACCCATTCGTAATGGGTCGTGATGTGGGGATACATATAGTAGTCCAGAGGTTGAGCGGAGGGAGCGGGAGGGAGTGTATTCTTGGAGGAGGTCGCAGAGGTAACTGGGGGCTAGGTTGTTGAGAGCTTTGTAGGTGAGGAGTGGGTGGAGACGGTGGGTCTCCCGACCCTATGTTTCGCACCCAGTGCCTGTAGCACTTCGGAAATCTTTGTGTTTACCACACTGTCAAAACGTACAAGTGAGGATAAGTCGTCTATCCTATCTCCCAGAACATGCACTCTATCTACTGCATCTGTGTCTTCAACACGATTGTTCTCCACATCATCGGCCAAACTTCGGAGCGTATCAATAATCTCCATTGGTGACCATGGACCTGACACATACGAACTAGAAGTGAACAAGGAAATTACGAGCAAGTGACGTAGTTCCCGCCCAGACGCTGATTGGCTGATACGTTTGCCACTTTGCATATTGACTTTTTGGATTCCTCTTTGGATTCCGTTTTGGATTCCTCTTTGGATTCCCTCTTTGGATTCCGTTTTGGATTCCGTTTTGCGGATTGAAATGTCATTTGAATATCGCGACACACGGAGCGTGGCGAAGTGGATTGCAATCACGGGGACGCTATAGCTTTTCAATTTGTATAAAGGAACTCAAAGAATTTGACAAAATTTTATTCTATTTGTATTGTTATAACTTTTGCAAATTTAATTGAGGATTGCATTGTCACTTTGCATGTTAAAATACACTTTGAATAACGTATTTACAAATAACATTATTAAATTGCATATTGAATTGTCAAATGCATAATGTAATTCCAAATTGCATTGCCATTTGAATTTTGCTACACATATGCTTCCATAAACAACAGTGTGCAGTCTATTCTGTAAACTGAAACCTGTTATTATTATTATTATCATTAGTACCTCTATTATAGTTTACTATACTATGCTAGGTTAAGAATAAACCCTTAGCCTAATACCCAACACACACACACAAAACATCCCCTTATTCTCCTTCTGGTCTGTTCAACAGAAGTGGTAGTCAGTGTTTTTGTCCTTTACACCGTGATGTTTTTGTTAAGGAGATGGGAGTTCACGACCCGATTATACCACCAGTCGCATTCAATTTAACTGCACAGCTGGCCCAGGACCCCTCACACACACACACACACACACACACACACACACACACACACACACACACACACACACACACACACACACACACACACACACACACACACACACACACACACACACACACACACAAAGTGCATTCAGGACTCGTGGTAAACTGTCAAGGGTTATGTAATTTGGCAGCATTATGGGAAGTGGAACAAGAGCAGAGGGGACAGGGCCGCTATTAATGGCTTTTTTCCTTTTTAGTTCAAATCCTATAAATTTGTTGCCAAGGTTAGTCTGACGAGCTGTTGGGACCTACGCAGCAGAGTTAAAGGAAGTTGCTCTTGGTTGTGGAGGGCTGAAGCTCGTCCTGCTATCTGACACTCTGTGGTGTACAAATGGAGTGGAACAATAACATAATTCCCCTTGGGTGTAATGTTTGATTTGGAAAGGCAACCTTGTAGCGCTCCAAAAGTCCTTAATCCTATTACCCGCATTCCAATTGAATTTGACTCAAGAGGGGAAAAAATGTATTTTCAGCAGAGGTAACGCAAACTACCATATTACCCACTCGCATCTCTTCACAGCCCTGCACAGAGAACATACAAATCCCATGGGAAGTGTGAATATCATCTTTCAATGCATTGCTTTCATGCCTAATGTCTTTCTTTTTTTTTTTCTCTTCCAGATTGTGTGTATATTGAGAGTCGACGGTCCAACACTCCCTACTTTATATGTAGCATTCAGGACTTTAAGCTGGTGAGTACTGGTTTCTTTATTTTCTTTCTGTTTCACTGCATCTCCATGTCCTTTCTCTAGTCAATGGTTCACTCGGCTCCTCTGATCCGCCCACCAGCAGTGCTTCAGCCGTTGACTGTGTAAACAGATATGCCGTGACGAGGAGCCGACACAAGGCATGCTGGGAAATGCTGAATTACAATCCATTGTAATAATGTGGATGGTTTTATTTGCCATTTTCTATTCCCTAGCCATGGCCTATTTGAAGTGGAGGGGAAGGCTGTTAGACTCTTGAGAATCTTTCTTGAACATAAACCAGGCTCAAACTGCTTGTTAATAGAAATAAACGTGTTTCTTCAAGCAATTCATTGATTTAATCAAGGTGTTCATCACCATTTTACTTAAAATAAATAAAAATCCCTATCCCGCCTCGATCAAATGATCTATTTTGCTGTACAAATAAGTAAACAAACATGGTTAGCCTTTGAATCTTGGGGCGAATGATGCATAGGGCATCTCAGGGCTCTTTGGCCAGTCTATCTCTCCCACTCGCTCTCGCTTCCTCTCTCGCTCTCTCGCTCTCGCTCTTTTGCTCCCTGAAATCAAACTGGGGCTGGAAATGGAATCTGCAGCCCTCAGAGGAAGTGGGAGCTGTTAGTAGGCTGGTAAAGAGGGAGTGTGAGGAGGCTCGCTGCAGTGAAGCGCTGCCTGTCTATTAACAGCTCCATTGTCTGATGTGAGGGCAGGAGGTTGGGTGGCGGCCCGGGCCAGGCCCCAGGGGACCTCAGTAATGGCTGCCAACAGCTAGGGTGATGATGGGAGGTCAGCGGAGGGGCCACAAGCACCCCTTCTAATAAAGGGCGGAGCATTGTGTTTTATGTATGTGTGTGTGTGTGTTTACGGGGAGTAAGTGGGTTCTGTGCTGATGTGTCTATGTGCGGTAGGTTGTATACAGTTTTTTTTAGGTAAGATGTAGCCATGATGGAGGGTAAAGGAGTCGGGCCTCACAGCTGTGGGGCTTTAATGAAATTGGTGCTGGATATTGCTGATGATGGCAGGAACCCCATATTTTTCCCTCGCTGACAGACTCATGCACACACACATGAACACGCACAACTGCACCTTGATTAAGAGCGTCAGGAGAGGTCTTGGGCCGACCAAGGTAATTGTCTAGGGAGAGAGAAAGAACACCGGCTCCATTAGCTGACCTTCCTCCTTCACATTCTCTCTCTCTCGCTCTCGCTCTCGGTCTTGCTCTCTCTTTTTCACTTGCTCTATTTTCCCTTCATCTCTTCTTGCATTCCCCCTCTTGTGCTGGTTCTCCCCCCTCCTCTCTCCTCTCTCCCCATCCATCTGTAATTAATGAACAACCATCTGCATGCCGCTGTGTGTGTTTGAACAGACTGTACCCTTGTATCCCTCTGTTAAAACAACAAAGCCTGCTGGCTCACGTGGAAAAAAATAAAAACGGCATTAGAGTACTTCAGATGTATAGCGTTTTAGGGCAGTAGAACTACAAAAGGCTAATGCTACGCCAGTAACTCGGCAAGCCTCGTAATCTCTTATTTACTAGACCACATGAATATCCCCTCCGTTGGACTGCTGATTCTGTCTGTGATAAGTCTGGCCGGACTAAACCGCTGTCTAGCCAGTCAACCCGGAGACTACCCAGTCTTCCTCGCTCGTAATTGGAACAAAATACATCTGCCCTCGGGACGGGATGAAACCTACTCTGCTTCGTCCCCAACTACGCCTTCTTTGTCCAGCATACAGTCTCCTTTTCTCTGCATTCCTTGGCAGGAAAAGGTGTTGTTTGTACATAGTTGGATAGATAGTTGTTTGATTGGTGAAACACGCACACACACACACGCACACAGAGAACGTTATTGACAGCATGGATATTGTTTTATGCAGCAATGGGGGTGGGGAACCAAACAACCTTTTCTATATAATCCCCACCACACACACTCCATTCCCCCCTCCCAATCCCACAACGCCACATTATGTTCTCCAGAGCGGTCATACTCGTCTTACGGCTCTATCAAATGACCTATGTCAATTAGGCTTGTGCAAAAATCCTCTGAATGTACCGGTCAATTTCCCGAGTAAATGATTGAAGCCAGACGTTCTGTTATTTTTTCAATGTGATCACCAAGTCCAACTGCTAACTCTGTTTCTGAAAACCCAGACATCCTCGCTTGTTTGAAAAAAATAATCCATCCGTTACATTATTGGGGTCAACCTGGATTTGGCAGACCGTCCATTTCATTGTTTTCCTCACCACTGACACCCACTGGGACTCGGGTGACATATTGATTTGGCCATATGGTCCTCCCGTGTTGCATGGCTGGCACATAAAATGTCTGCTGGGAAACAAAGGTGACCAGCGGGAGGCCATTTTAACTGCCAGAGGTAGTGAGCAAAACCTGAGGCTAGGCTAACGCTAATAAAAAAAGAAAATGTGGAAATTGGCAGGAAGGCGGTTTGAGTTTGGCCCCTCCATTAGCTTTAATGCTCTGCCATGCTAATGTTCAGTTCATTAGGCGCAGGGATAGTGGCTTACAATAACCCTATGATGTGAGCGATCCGCACAATTAAGTGGCCGGCGTGGTGAGATAATGCTCCTTCTGTGGGAAGTACATCATCATAGACATCATCGTTATCGATGCATTTAAGTTACTCTGGGTTTGGCCCCGCCCATAAGCTAGCTAGGTCCCTCTACCTCCCCCTCCCAGCAAAACATTATCAAGCGCCATCCCCCCCTGTTCAATGGCGGTACCTCACCTCACCAAGCTGCACCCATACATCACAGCATCTCCTCACCAAACACTTGCTTTAGTTTGCATCTGCTGCTGTGACCGTCTAATCAGTTTACATCTTGTTGATGAGAGGAATATTATTGCTGAAGCCAAGTATGGGTGTGACTGTACTATGCATACACATACACAAACACACACACACACACACACACATACACGCATACATAGTTACATACATTTTCACGTACACACACAAACGCATTTTGTTTTGTAATATATTCACATTTAGCCTGCGATGTGTGACTGTTCCCTTAGGTTGAACACAAACATCTCTGTGTGGTCTGACAGCATGTGAGAGAGGGAGAGAGCGTGAGAGAGGGAGGGAGAGAGGAGATTAATGCGTGTCGGCTAGCTAACATGATATGTCATTGAATCAATCGGCAGTACTATCTGCCTATTGGTCCGCTGTCAGGTACAATCTATCCTCCTCCCCCACCCCCATCTCTGGTCTCACTTCCCTCCCTCTCCTCCCGGCTTCCATCTATTGTAACACTTCATGCCCACCTATCTCTCCTTTGATCCGCTTGTCACTCCTTTTTTTTTTTTTGCGATCTCAACCATGTTTTAGTCATCGTGTCAATGTTTTCAACACACATACACACACCACCACCCTCTCCCCTCTGCTTGAGGCTTAACTCATTTGCTGTTATTGGCCAACTCAGCTGTGCTCCCCCACCACCCCTCTCCCCCTCCCTCCCCATCCCTCCCTCCCTCCCTCCCTCCCTCCCAGTGCACACAGACTCTCCCTGCTCCTCCCATTGGATCCCACTACTCATGGACATTTAATTAGATGCCATGTACAATGCAATTATCGGCAGGAGCCCTACTCGTATGTCGCAGACCCGGCCGGCTTAGACGGATGAGGAATTTTCTTTGTCACATAAGCAGAACCCCCCCGATGCAGAGAGGAGCGACGGTGGGGGCAGGGGGTTAAAATATATACTCCACCGCATTTAGCCGTGGCGCTCATTGTCTTGCCATCAGTGTAAGAACACTCTCCCGGCCTGCACTCATCCCATGGTTGGCTGATCACTGTTTGCCCTGCTAGAACAGTGGAGGGGAGGTGGGTTCATCCGCAATGCTGGAGCCTTTTCACTTGCACACCCCCACGTTGTATTTAAAGGATTTCTGTGTGCCCCTACCTACGTATTATTGGAGGTCATTGTTGTAAATCATTCTGGTTAAATGGGAGAGTGAAGGAGCAGGTGGGAGTGGTGTGAGGGGAAATTAATTACCTTGATTCATTATGAAGGTGCGGTTTGCCTGCTCCACGCTCACTGACGGATGAGGGTTGAGCGGGCTGTCTTTATGTATTAACCGTTAAGGGATGTGCGTTGTCTTTTGTAAACCATCATGCCCATACAACGGAAGATGTCACAAAGGAAAATTACCAATATACTATTTTGCTGTAAATCAAGCTCTGCTGTCAGTTATTTAATATCGGTTGATCTATTTACGGTAGTTGCAGACTGTTTTGACATCTTTTCGAGTTCAATTTAGGTTTTTCATGCTTTTTTTATTCCAGTCTTTTATTCCTAGAGCAAGTGTTATCTCTGATTCCAATTTAAGTTTCAATTCTAGAGCAATTTGGTTTACCCAGCAATACTCATTCAATTAGATTTTCATCATGTTTGATACAATTTTATTTTAGTTTGGTTTTATTAAGGTTATTTAAATTGGTAACATCCACTGCATTTATCCATAAACATTGCGTGTTTTTCATTTAACAATAACACATGTCTTTGATGCATGTGTTCCTCACTGTGCATGCTATAATGTGAACCGTTCTATAACAGACTCATAATTCAGCCTTGCAGAATTATCTCACCACCTCCCCCTCATGTTTATCATACAAGCCACTTGCAAACAATAATTTATCCCCAGCCCATCAATTAAACGTGTTCGATAAAGATGCAAATATATGTGCATGAATACAAGAGCATGCATTTAGGGCTCTATGAACGGGATCCATAGCGACGGAAACCAGGCGGGGAGTCGGACTGACATCTAGATAATCAGGCGTCTTCTGTGAGCATGGCCACACATATCCAATCACCCATCTTTTTTTCTTCTTCTTCTGCATCGCCTTAAATTGGCAAGCGACGGAACCCTGCCGTCCCATCTGATCCTTCAGTAAATATCCCTCAGATATCCCCCTATCTCTAAAGCGCTGCACCGAGTAGCAGCAGCCCTGTGATGCATGGAGCGGTGACTTGATGAAAGCCCGGCTATTACACTGTAATGAATGGCCTCTGTGTTTCTTTTACCCAAAAGGCTCCTGTGTGTGTTCAGCCATTGAGGCGATGGCAGGCAGGCTGACGAGACAGGCATCGCTGTGCTCTAGTCGGTAGATCTAGTCGACTGTGTTTCCCCGCTCTTCCTATTCCCCCCATCTCCAAAGCCGCCCATCCCTTCCCTTTCTCCCTCCGTCAAACATTTTGAAATGCAATTATGGATCAGTGAGCACCGCCATCAGTCGCGCTTCTTGTTAATATTTATCGAGTGACGACGCTACCATCTCTCCACGGGGAAGGGGAGGTGGGCTGCAGTCATTAGGGGCAATATGGCACGTGTGAGTGAATGTTTGGCCATTATGTCACGAGTCTGCGTTCGTTTCCACATATAGTGAGAAGACAAAGAGATGGATGTGCATTTCATTCTTATTCTTATTTCTAATTAGTATCACTAAGATTTGATGTATTAATTGTATTCGGTCTCGGAAGTCTTGATTGTGTTTGTGCGCGTGTGTGCGCAGCCATCTTAAATGTCTGCTTGTCTTTCTGCTCTGTGCGAGGAAGCAGCCTTGACAAGGGCATCGTGGGATCTATAGACACTAGTCAGCCAAGCCTGTGGGGAGAGGGGAACATTCACTGGTCATTTTCGCTCCACAGCCTCGGCACAATAAATAAAAGCCCAGCAAACACGTCTGCAAATACAATATTCAAAACCTTAGTAAAACATCCTGGAAACCTTTTTTCTGTAATAAAAAAAGGTGTACATTGGCAAAAAAGGAAACATTCTTTTGTCTTACAATTATATATATTTTTATCGATTGGTTACCATTCTTTAATTTGACTAACCTTTAAATCACCTACTTGCTCTACAGTGTCATTACTGACTAGCTAATTTGAATTGAATATTCTTTTATACTACTTATGCAGCATCAGGCAGCCCCTCCCCCCTTCATCCACTTGAGGTTTCATTGAGGCAATTGTGGATGCTGGTCTGTGTAATGACAAATAATGACAGCTTCTTGCCTAGTGAGTTTCTGAACCCTCAGCTATGGGCAGAAGCCATTTCTAGGCAGGCAGTGTATTTGGACAGCCTAGTGTGCTAGTGGACACTATGTGAATTAAGCCAACCCCTGGTGTCTGCTGCTTAGCCGCCGTGCTAGCGTTACTGAACAAGCTACAGATCCATGTCTGCCTTTGGGGAGGCCAATGGAATTGATTGTCTGCATGAGCACAGGGATGAATAAATAAAGCAACACAAATGGAAAGGTTGAGATAACAACGCAGAACAGGCCAGACGAGCAGGGACTGCTATGCTTGGCTCTGCACAGCTCAGGTGAACTATCAGGCGAACCAAAAAGAGGGAGAGAGAGAGAGACACACACACACACACACACACACACACACACACACACACACACACACACACACACACACACACACACACACACTACTCGCCTTTCCCCCTGCCTTCGTCTTTCCACCTTTTTTGGGCAGATAACCAATTTTTTTTTGTCTCCCATTCACTGCCCTTATGCATTAACGGAAGGCTGCTATGGAAACTGGTTGTTTAGCCAATAGGATTATCCTTCTCTGTGGATAGCAGAAGAAAGAGGTGGGAAGTGGAGACAGGGAGGAATCAAGTGTGTGTGTGTGTGTGTGTGTGTGTGTGTGTGTGTGTGTGTGTGTGTGTGTGTGTGTGTGTGTGTGTGTGTGTGTGTGTGTGTGTGTGTGTGTGTGTGTGTGTGTGTGTGTGTGTGTGTGTGTGTGGTGATTACCTTCCCAGATCGAGAGGGTACAGCCCCAGGACAGAAGTGGGGGGGTTGGGCGGTTGAGGAGCCAGGCCAGCAGTTATAGAATTTTCATAAGATGCTCTAAAAGCTCAATCAATATCCAGCTCTTTGACCCATCACTGTTAAATTATTCAGAAGGAGAGGCCTTTTAGCTTCTCACCCCATGGAGATTTCCTTTGTCGAGTTAGCTTATACTAACTTCGCTGCTTTCTAGCTTACCAGTAACGTTCATGTTAATTTGTCCGATATTGTTTGTGGCAGAATCCCTTCTGGCCCCCAAATCTTAAGTGTTAATTTCATTCCATGTCACTTAGATGTTGAAATATTCAGTGGTGCCTCAGCCTCCGTAGTGACTTTTCTTTATTTTCTACCACATCACAAACTAAATTGTCTACTCTGATGTCTTCACTAACATCTGAGGCACCGTCCCTGTGCTTCGGCATCAAGCCTGTGTTTTATCTTGGCAACAGGGGAGCGAACAGACTTGGCTATCTTCTTTCTTTTGCAACAAGTCTCGACGCCACATCGGCGAAACTAAAGAAGCAATGAAAGGTAGAACCAGCATATTAACCATCGCCACACCTAAGCCGGCAGCTGTGTGTATCACACACAGCTTAATTACAAGTACCAGGTTTCCCCCAGCAGTAGCACACTCAAGATGTCCACTGGCTCCGGACGGGAGTAGAACACACATTTGGAGGGCGAATAGCCTTTTGTTGTAGCCCAGCCGCTCGTAGTAAATATTGTAAACTTTGGTTGTCTTCAACCACCGAGATAACTATCTGACGTGGCTCAGGCAGGAATCATCTTCACAGAGGAGTTCATGTTTTGTTTAATTCACGTAACGTTTATTCCCGTTTATTCACATTATCCAATTGCGTTGTATTGAAATTGTCGCAAGTAACATGACGTTAACTTGCTAGCTCACCATTAGATGAGTGGACTACCCCTACAGCTGTAGATAATGTGATGTGGGTAGCCCAGCGCTGTAATCTGTGGTAACTAAAAATAAATGTTCAAGCATTTTGAACGTTGTAATTGAATAAAGTTACAGTACACATCACAGTGCTTCCCATAGCATTAGAATCTGCGGTGGTCACGAATGGTGGGGGCTCCTTTTGTTCAGATTTCAAGATGTTGGATATTCCTCAGGTATTCACGCTCTGAATTACAACGATGTGACGAGTGAAACCAAAGACACCATCACCGCTATGAGTCCCGTGTGTCTATTTGTAAAGACTTGCCCAGGAGACAGTCGGGCAGCAGCACTTCTCTATGTAGAGCCATCAATATTTTATGTTAAAAAATGACCTGCCCAAGTAAAGTCTGTGTAGGAAACACTTTTATATGATCCTTTCACTATTGGCTATGAATGTTGGAGGAAAATCTCTTGTCGTTGTCTTTGAGCCAACCTGACACTTCAAACATTTGCATGGATCGGTCAACTTTAATTGGAATGGCCCCTGCCTGACACATGCTGCTTATTTTCCATCAAGTCAATTTTATTTGTACAGCCCTTAATCACAGTAACAGTCTCAAAGGGCTTTACAGGCCATATATTTATGTCAACCCCTAACCCTCCCCTCAAAGGGCAAGATAAAGCTCCATTAATTAACAAGGAAGAAAGCTTGAGAAAGAAAACTGCATGGGGGATCCCTCCTTCTAGCAATGGTATGGAGTGCAATGGGTGCATTATTGGCACACAGTATTATTACAAGCAAACTTCTTAAAAACAACATTAATTATTTTTATAATTAAGATTTTGAATTAAGTATTCTCCTTGGTGATCAACGTTGAGCGAGCTGCTAGCCGTCAGGGCTGTCCAGCTCCCCTGATTATAAAAGGCAGACTATTCAACGGATAGGATGCTCAAACAGAGAACGCTACCGTTTCCTGTTGATTACTGCTGCATCTCTGCATCCGCTGTGGATAACAAAAGAAAGCATAGGGTCGAACCAGACACCAAGTTTATAGCCCCAGGAACTTTGGGAGATAGAAGAGCCCCTCAAAACGTTTGCCGTCCCCACCTTCCCTTCCTCACCCTTCCCATATATAGTCCGCCATTTTGCCCAAGTCAGGTAAGATCAGGTCCTACCCTACCTCTACCCGACTTTTATTAGTTGTTGTTTATTATTGTCCTTGCCTTTACCACTGGTTCTTAGTTTGACTCTGGGTAATTCCACCTTCTCCAAAGTGACATTCAAATAAAACAAAGTAGTGTGATAGAAAGAGAGGCAACCGGAGGAGGTTAGAAAGGCAGAAGCGGTTTCAAAGGTGGTGGAAGCAGAGATTTATAGTGGTATCGAGTTCACACACTTCCTCCCCAGCTCTGTGTTCTTTCCCCTCTCCCTCCGCTTCTCCACTTAACAACACATGGTGCAAATTAACTCTCATCAGCCGAGCAGAGAGGAGTGGGAAGGGAGGAAAGGGGGGAGGACTGCGGGAGGGCATCGGTCAGAGAGCGTCGCTCTCTGACCGATGCCCTCCCGCAGTCCTCCCCCCTTTCCTCCCTTCCCACTCCTCTCTGCTCGGCTGAGTAGGAAATTTCAGGGTGAGAAGAACATGAATGTCTGCAGTTCGGTCCCTCAGAGAAAACGTCTCTCACAAAGGCCGTGTAACAACTGCAACATGGCCACAGGCAGTCAGACCCTTATGGATTCGTCAACGGCAGATCTCCTTTTTCCCCCCCATTGCTCTTCGACACACTGTCCCAAAAACTGGTCGGCGGCTCCTCCACTCAACTGCTACAGACTGCATTTGTCTGATCTCCACCACCTGGTGACTGTCTACTTACATGACTTGCCTTAGCGAAAGCCTTGATGGCCTTTGTTCAATCAAAGCAGAACACCCTGAAACAAAACCCGTGCTGATCACCCAGGCGCTGAACGCTGTCTTAACGGGTGTTTGTGGACACAAGCAACCTTCTGCCAAGGACCGAAACCCGAGAAGCAACTGTCATGTCAGTAAGATTTATGGAGCAGAGCCGCGGCAAACTAAATGAGAAACTCCAGCAGATGTTTGATGTTTGAGTGGATGCTTTCCCACTCAAATACACATTTGAAACTAGCTTGAGCTCTGTCTGAACTGTGGAGCGCGCCTCCCCTCTGAGATTCATCACCACTAGTCTTCACATTGTCTGACTTTGACACGTTATTCTTTGAGCGGATTCTACATGTGTGAAGTTATTTTGCCTGGATGTAAAAGGTTTATGAGAAAACAAAGAGTAAAAGAAAATCAAAAGATTCTATGCCTGGATGTCTTTTCCCATCCAGCTACAATGAGATTTTTAAATCTCAATGTCAGCAGCTAATACTCTTTCCATAGGCATTGTACATTGGAATTTCACTAATTCAAATTCCAGCTGCTTTCTGTGTCACACATGTGTAGAAACACAAAGGGGGGAGAGGGTTCTGTCTTCGACCCTGTGCGTCACATTTCAGCATGCTCGTGAGTGATGCTGCATGTGCATAAAGGGGCAAGTCTAAACTGTGTTTGCCTGCCTGTCACTGCCAATGGATCACTGGATCTGAGAGAGCTACAGCTGCCTGCTGGGGAGAAGCTACACACACATGCACGCACACTTTATCCTGTTAGTAGGGTAAAGTGTGTGTGGTTATGCATGAGTCACAGGCACATTTGCACAGGAAGAAGGCTCACTTCATTATCCCAGTGTTGTGTGAGCCAGAGAATTGTATTGTCCCAGCCCATAAACCAGACACAAACTCAACATTTTCGCTGTGTTTATATATATAGATATCCACCTCCCCTCTGTTATGCCTCCTGTGCTCACTGCTCTTCCCATGCCCATAACCACCCTCCCCTCCTCCTTCCCTCTCTCTCTCTTCTCTCCCTCTTTCCCTCTCTAGCTCATCATTTCCTCTGAGATTTAACACCACCAACCAGTCAATTTTATTGTTGCCTCGTCCTTAAGCAGTGTGCCGGGGAACAGCGTAAACACTATCTGTGATGGAAGAGACATTTTCCCGGCATCAAAGGGCTGAGCCGTGTTATCCCTTTTGTAGCTGTATTCATTTGCTGCTACCGCCGTTCTCAGACACCCTTTGTTCTGCTCTTCATGGGAGTGTAAATAGCAGTTTGGCAGTGCCGGGGCTGTGGACTGCACCTCTTTTTGCCTCTGCTGCAGCAGTCAACACCAGCTGACTGAAAGGAGCAAAAATTAGTTGTCTCAGGCCCACTGTTAAAATGGTTGCTATCAAGTGATTTGCAAAAATACCAAATCTTAAATGAGGGTCTCCTATGGCCCTTTGCAGTGGATGAGACTGGCACCTCATCTATCTTGAAAGCTCCATGTGACGGGATCCGCCCCCGCCTTCCCCTCCTTTCCTTGCGCCACAGCTAATTGAAATAATCAGAGCATTTTAAAGATGTCCCTTTAATCCAGATGGGACTTCCTTGGTGCTTCTGTGAAGACCAATTCATAAAGAGTGGCAACCACTATACCGTGACAAGCTAACCTTGGGCTATTGGCCATTTAACAGCCCATTTATAGATCTGGGTAATACCCTCGCTATTTGAGGGGGAATAACTCTTTATAGATCCAAGATAAAGCAGAAACGATAGTGCTTTATCACCACCAGGGATTCTCCCTCTCCCTCTTCTTCTCAGCCATCCTTCTTGTTCTACTTTCTGCTTCTCTTATACTACCTTCCTCCTCTCCTTGCCTGTCTGGTTCTTCTGATGAATCTGTGCCTCAAGGCATTATAGGATGAGCAGCTTGGCTAATTATTGATAGTGGTCGCAGCATGTGGACATGTGTGTCCGAATCACTTAACAAGCCGCCACGGAGAGATGGAACGAAAGGGAGAGATGAAGGAAAGAGGGGGAAAAAGACCATCCTTTGTACTTTGCAGTGCCTTTCTCTCCGTCTCCTTCCCCTTCACACTCCCACCCTCCTCCCCTCTCTTTTCCTCTCTCCAGGTGAAATAGAATGATTTAATGTGTGGCCCTGTTGGAAAAGGTAATGGAGTTGGCAGATGAGTGAAGCTCTCCACAGCAGCAAGCCGGGGAGAGGTGGAGGGGAGTGATTGAGACCCCTGTCCGTCTGTCTGTCTGTTCTCTTTACAGATCAAGACTTTCATTGTTCTGTCCTCCCCGCAGAAACCTCTCTCTCTCTCGCTCTCTCGCGCACGCACGCGCGCGCACTTACTGGGTCCAAGCACTGCAGTGGAATGTGGTCTTTTGCCAGGTTATGTATAGGGAACTGAAGGATCTCACTGCTTGAATATGTCTGTTTCTCAGAGTACTTTGAGCATACTTAATTTGATCTCTGAGTAAGGATTCACAGTAGATGTAGTGATAGGGGCAAGTTGTATTGTCTTCTTCAACACACATAACTTTTATGAGGTCTTTATAAAGAAAACGATAATTGAGCAAGGGGCATACGTAAATTTTCCTCTAATCTCCATCCATCAGTTGACGCAGTTCCAATGCCGTCATGCCTGACAGTTGGTTTAAGTGCAATAGAAATGCTAATTCAGGCAACAAAAGCTTGCGAGAGAGAGATGGGTTGCGGGAAGGAGGGGGGGGGAAGAGACTATTGATTACCTCTATTGATCGTAATCAGGCTGTCTGTGCTCTTCCCCGTTGTTCTCTGTACGTTGTGGTTTCCATTTTAGATGGAACCGTTTCAGGGCTTTCGTTCGACATTGCTATCGATGCTTTTCCTGCTTAGAATCTCGCGTGAAAAACTGTTAATGGTAGAAAAGCGGATGCTACAGCAATGCTGTGATAAGTATTGCTTCTTCATTCCCCCACACTGCTCTGCATACAGCAGCAGCAGCAGCCGCTGCTGCTGCTGCTCATAATTAGGCACAAACTGTTTGCTGCCATGCTAAAAATGCAGTTAAATGGCTGCAAGGACTGTGCATTAGGCCTCGATCTGTAGCTTCTCTGCCCGGCAGAGTAACCTGTACCCTTTGTAACAAATGGTTGCAGTTATACTTCAATGACATAAACTCATACTTCCCCCGCTAGATCAATGGCTCGCATACCCCATTTAAAACCATTAGCAACATGCTAGCGGTTTTTTTTTGCGTAGATGGGTATCAGAAAAAAAGTAACGGTTATTTATTTTATTGCTTAATCTCAAGGGGTTTTTGGCGAGATAAATCTTCCACTAACACTGCTGAAACAAGCTAG
Organism: Gadus morhua; assembly: GCF_902167405.1. Taxonomy (NCBI): domain Eukaryota; kingdom Metazoa; phylum Chordata; class Actinopteri; order Gadiformes; family Gadidae; genus Gadus; species Gadus morhua. The sequence goes on along the minus strand of NC_044048.1, from coordinate 16,033,131 downwards.
CCCTTCGACTTGGTGTGCAAATTAGCTACTCTTGCTTTGCCGGCCGTTGAACACTTTTCAAATGTATTCCTACCACTGTATTCTGCGATTTCTAATCTTTGATGAAGTCGTCAAGTCTGGTTGTCTTTGTGGCTCTGACACCCACTCTCCGCTATTTCATTTTAACTGCCTAGGCTCAACCTGTCTCGCTCCTTTAGAGAGAGCAAGGGAGAAAGAGAGAGAGGCACCGCAGACCCATATAAGGAGTTTGTATTAGTGCTGGGCTTCTGCACAGAATCACAAAGTGTTTGGGGCCAACCTGTCAAGTCCTCCCCCACTTAGCGGTAGCACTGCCCAGTGAAGATCCACAAAACAGCAGTCTAACTAACACTAACCCATCCCTGTGCGCTACACAAGCATGGTACATCCTACCATGATTGTCGGGCTAACACATGATGCGAAAACGTCATGCGAACACAGCGCCACATCTTCGTGGTTGTACCTGCGCATTGTTTGTAGAACGTTGTTGTGACAGGTAGTGGCGTTCATAGGCTTTTAAGGAGAGCGACCAATGCAGCCGTAATAAAGACCTGAAGTGTGTGTGTGTGTGTGTGTGTGTGTGTGTGTGGTTGTGTGTGTGTGTGTGTGTGTCTGTCTGTATGCGCAGGGTAAGGGTAGGTAAGGGAGGGGCAATGTAAAAAGGATGCAAATCTCAGTGGCGTCGGTAAACAAGGGGCTTTGTGTCAATCACCAGATGGAGTGGCCCGCTTAGCATTCTCTCCTCTCCTCCAACACCACCCTTCAGGGGATTGTTTGCTCGGCAGCATTATGCTGATTGGTCAAAGCCTTTAGGGGAGGGCTCGGAGGATAGGGTGGATCTAGAGGGGGGCTATGATAATGTATGTGCTGTCATGGCGATGATGCCCGCTTTATAGCACAGTTATCAATAACCCTGCCCCGTTTTTTTGGTGCCATGGCCTGTCGGCTCACATGGCTGGATTATTGGAGCATAATGTTAATCATTTTAGAGACTTATTACACGTAGCTAAACATGCACAAAGAAAACCCCCAAGGACAAATAGCTCTCAAACGCACACAGCACCACTGTAGACAAAGAACCATCAGCCCCAACCTAGAGCTTACGCATAAGGCACTAAAAGGAAGCACTTTCTTTCCTTTAAAGATTGCTCATACTTACATAGTAAGATCATGTTAATCATTCATCTCATGGTGTATTTTAGCATGTCTGCTCTCTGCGTGATTGCACATCAAAGCTGTAGCGTGGCTGTGAAGGGGTTTGGGGGAGCTTTCACCGTGTTGTTTAGAGCTGGGAGACGAGATGTGATGGGATACAGCTGAACTCTAAACTGTAAACGGACACTTCCTCTGTGGTGAGGCACATTCTTAAGTAGGAAACCCCCCCCCACCCATCTACACCTTATGATGTATGCATGTATATGTATTTCTTTAGATAAAATATAGATAGACACACACAGGTAAAGACACACACACACACACACACACACACACACACACACACACACACACACACACACACACACACACACACACACACACACACACACACACACACACACACACACACACACACACACACACACACACACACACACACAGCACTGCGGGTAAAAAGCCATTCCTGTCTCATCTCTGCCAGAGAGAGTAATTCCTCGGTCTACAGCAAAATCCTCTCCCTCCTTTACCCATCGCTACTTCCACAAAGCAAATGTACTCTGACTGTGTGTGTGCGTCAAAGCTATGCTTTTTGATGCCCAGGCTCAAACAAGGACAATAATAATGGAATGCTTGATCTGCAATGTGTAAAAAAATAAACAGCTGTTTAACATTTTGCCTCGCATGCTTTTCTCTATTTTGCTCTGCCTATATGCTTATGTGCTCAGTTTACATTCGCCTGTTTCAGTGTTGTATCCAATGGGATTTGACTTACTGATCATCGTGACCACCGTGCTGTTACACACCTCTCGGTTAATGTAAATTGAATTCCCTTTATTGCATCTTACAACTGCCTAACAGAAAAGCTATTTGCATGCTCTACTTTAACATACACATTAGCCATGTTCAAAGCATGGAGGCTGTTAATGGTGGTCTGTGCTGGATTCCTTCAGCAAAGCCCTCTCTTGCTCCGCCCCTGCCCTGTTATTGCAGCTGTGTTGTCTACAATACATCTCTTGTTGCAACACAGCAGGAGGTAGCTTGAAGCTCTCTCTGTGTGTGTGTGTGTGTGTGTGTGTGTGTGTGTGTGTGTGTGTGTGTGTGTGTGTGTGTGTGTGTGTGTGTGTGTGTGTGTGTGTGTGTGTGTGTGTGTGTGTGTGTGTGTGTGTGTTAGGGTCCGGGATGAATCAAATTACAGCAGACGGATGTGTTGGAATATTGCATTAAATATCCTTCCACTACTTATTTACTAAATGTAATGTTGTATGGTTTCAATAGCCTATTCCTTTTGTTCGGGATGTAATGCACTCTTTGGTTCACTTCCAATAGCACTTGAAATCCTAGGATTACATCCACATGCACACATCCACGAACGCATACACACACACTGATGAGGCGCACACAAACCCTTGCATGCGCCACGACACCCTCAAGGATACATTGTGGCACATGTGTGCAAGTAATTTGCATGTTTGGATTTGCATATGGTGCGCATGCAGAGCGAGCAAGCCAGACCACCCACAGCTAAGTCTACGGGATGGCTCAGATAGCATGATGTATGAGTGAAACGAATAGTGTCCTCCCTGGAGGCCAGCACACAGACCGACAGACACAGGCACGCAGAGAGACAGGCGAAAGACAAGGTGACCTTGAGGAATAGAAATATAGTGAGGACGGAAAGCAAGGAGTAACCAAAGACGGACAGATAAGACACTAGAGTTATAACCCGGCCTGTGCTCGTGTTGTGATTCAAGTTCTGGGGGGCTACAGCAGTAGTTTGCTGGAGGCTCTCTCTCTCTCCTATTTCACACTTGGTGATACTATCTGTTTTCATGCTCGCTCGCCCATTCTCTTCAACCAAGTACTGTTTATTTGCTTTTTTTCTCGTCTACAGGTGAGCCCCTCTACTACCCCCTCTGTGTGTGTGTGTGTGTGTGTGTGTGTGTGTGTGTGTGTGTGGTCGTTCGGTGTGTGCATCGACATGGGTAAACTGACCACACAAGACAATAAACTCATACCTCCTGCTATAGTGAATTCTCTCACTCTGTTTCTTGCTCTTTCATTCTCTCCCTCCAAACCCAACCTCTGAGCCCCCAACAGCTGCTCCTACATAAAAAAAGACACCGCCTACAGACATATATTCACACTCTTACACAAACACACACCACTCTTCTCCTTGACTGTCAGCTCCTCTCTATGCCCCTCACAGCAGGCACTTCATCAATCTTTGGACACAACGAACACGCACACACACGGACACACACAACCTGTTATTGAGACGATGCTCATACGAAGGTGTTTTGTTTTTATCCCCTTCTCAAAGCTATCCTCTTTCAAGCCCCCTTTTTGTCAAATAGTGCTCTGTCCTTCTCTTTCCTTTTTACTGCTGCAGCTAAACATCTGTGCATGTGTGTGAGCGTGCACGCATGTGTGAAGGGGAGCAGTTGGGAAATCGATTAGCCTGGCTTAAGCAGGCCATTTTATTTCCGGTCTTCCATTACAACGCTCAATCAGCCCACAGCTTCTTCACGGTCGATCGTCGCGCTCTGGACGTACACGCACCCGTGCGCGCACACACACACACACACAAGCACACAAGCACACAAGCACACATGCCTTCAAACACACACAGGCAACCACACATGCAGATTTTCTGGATTAGCTGGCCATGCCGACATCAAAACATCACACAAATTGACACACACTCACTCACTCACTACTACGCACAGACACAAAGCCTGGTTTTTACTTTGTCCCTCAAGCCCTGCTCTCTTTCTCTCTCTCTTTTGTAACACCTCTCGCTTTCCTCAGTGATAGTCCAGTCCATACGGGTACGATGTCTTGTTAGTTTCAGCAGGATATGTAAACACGGCAAAGATAACATAATGTATCGCAAGCAAACGTCCGGCCAAACAAAACACAATAGCTCGCAACACTTCGCAACACAAAGAGCTCTGTGTTAGTACTCAGCTCACACTGTGTGTGTGTGTGTGTGTGTGTGTGTGTGTGTGTGTGTGTGTGTGTGTGTGTGTGTGTGTGTGTGTGACCGACCAAAGAGAGCTGGATCCTGACTCAAGTCTCTGTTCTCGGGAGGATTGTCAGGTACATGCGCAGAAGACCTTGGCTCCCAGAGACCTTGGCTTTGATGCCACTAAATGAAAGGCTGAAGGCAGAGATGACAATGTTGTCTGCCTGGCTGAGAGAGGGTGTCTGGCTGAGAACTGGCGCTCGGTTAATAATGACATTATTCCATGAGCTGAACTCTTCTTATGAGCAAGTGAACCGCCCCCGTCTGACCTAGCACAGCTGGCTTTCAAGCTTCCGTTCTAAAGTCGATTAAAATGGCAGGGATTGCTGTCTGGATTGTTTGGCATTAAAGACTAAACGAATCATAACTGGAGGGAAAAAAGTGTTTGTGTAGTCTAAAAGACTTGGTTGGCCGGACTGAGGCATAGAGTGGATAATGATCATCATCACTGAACACATTGTTTTGTGGCTGTTCATGAGGGCTGTTTTCCCTGATACAGCTGTGCTCTTCACAAATGTTTTGACTGGAGTGGGAATCCATCAAAAGAAATGTGTCAAATGCAAAGGCAAATATTTACGTTAGACACAAGTTTTTATGGAGTTAATGAGGGAGGCCAAGAGTCTCTCAATGGCTCTCCTTTTTATCTAGAGGCAGGGGTGTCTGGTCAGCCCATATACTTGTCCTATTATTAACCCCCCACACCCAGGGCCAATTCAGTTTCAAAGGCCTCAGTGGGGCGCAAAGTGGTGTCTGGCGGTCTGTTTGGAAGCCGCACCGTTTGTTTCTGGGGTTTTAATTCCGAGGAGGACGTACTCGGGCAAGGCCAAGCCATAAATGTGGCGGTGGTCATGTGGTGGAGCTTGTGACTGCTGCTCTGCTCTCTGAGGCAGTGTCTGTCTCTGGCACTCCCATCTTGCCCCAGCAGCCACCCCGTTCCCTTATTCATCCCGGTTGTAATTAGATTCATCCTCTAGCGCCGGGTAACCTCGACCAATCTTCAATAGTCCCGCGTTTCTGCTTCCTAATCTCAGTATTACCGGTAATCACAAATGTATTTAAGATTAGTCTTGTTTACACCTTCGACCATGTTTAACACATTAACAAATTTCCGAATGTCACAAGATGTCTTGAGCACTTATATGGAAGAATGAATAATGACAACTCATGCAGGTGAGAACTCAACTCGACTCCATATGGCGACATGTGTCCTACGCAACAACACACACAATCATTTTTTTTTATATGTATTTCAAAGTTTGAGAGGCATAATTGTGTTAAGTCAACACTGGCATCAAGCAAATAAATTATAGGTCATCCCTTCAATTGTCATAATACGATCAGATCGCAAATTGCTACAAGCCTACTATACGATAGTAAAAGAACGGTTAGTTTCACATCTGCGCAATTGTGACTGATCTTTGGTGAAGCTGGGATAGATGTCGGATCTCAGCCTGCACCGTCACCTTTGTGGGCACATGGTTATGTGGGCATTTCATTTCGCGTTTTTCTTATCTCTTGCGGCTTGGAGCTGGCGTATTTTTATCCAGGACGGATGGTCGATCGTATCTTTTTTTTTTTCCTGCGGCTGGGTTTGATCCGTGTAAGAGAGTGCACATGTGCACACCCGTTGGTCGAGAGTGTGTGGGCCGCATACACAGCAGCGCCAGCAAATCTGCCTACTGTGAAGTGGCTAATTCTCATCCAATCCAATATGGATGTCAGCTGACAGATGGGCCCAGTGTGTTCAAAGCACAGGCCACCGATTTAATATCCTGACCATGCTGACCAGGGGGAGAGAGAGAGAGAGAGAGAGAGAGAGAGAGAGAGAGAGAGAGAGAGAGAGAGAGAGAGAGAGAGAGAGAGAGAGAGAGAGAGAGAGAGAGAGAGAGAGAGAGAGAGAGAGAGAGAGAGAGAGAGAGAGAGAGAGAGAGAGAGAGAGAGAGGAGATAGAGAGACCCCTATCTTACCACAGTAAAAAACTGACAGGACAGCCATCTCAGCAACGACTGCCCTCTTTCCCTCCCACCCTCTGCACGTCCCATCCTACTCGCTCTCTTTCTCTCTCTCGCTGTGTGTCTCTCGCTCTTTCTTTGTCTGGGTTTTGTTTCTTTTTCCAGGCGGGCTTGCAGAGCCGTACACCGTCTTATCAAAATATTGTAATCAGCCCTTTGAGAGGCTAGAAGGAACCCCGATGAGACTCAGGGGGGGTCCCGCCCCCGCAACTATCTAACAACGGCTGTAGCCAGAACAAGCGAGCCGACATTGGTAACGAACGATCCCCCACACACCACGCACACTGTCGAGCTAATGCTGCAGGGAAAAAGAATAACAGCAACCTGAACTTGAAATGACCCGTGGAGCTCTACCCGATCTCTCCACTCTCTTGCAGGGAGTCAAGTGGCCGATACAAAGGCATGGAGGGGAGAGGGGCTCTGACAGGCTGATTTAGAGGTTATTTCCTTTACCTATGATGCACACAATCCCTGCCTGCACTGCAGGGCTGGGAGAGGAACCGTCGCGCTTATCCTGAAAGGCTATCATTTGTTTGTATGTGTGGGGTGCTGTGTGTGTATGTGTTCTATTGGTTGTGTGTTTGTTGGTTTTCCTTAGGCGGCAAACACTAAAATCCCCTGCTTTGTCAATCACCAAGATGTCAAAAGGTTGTACTCGCACGACAGACCTCTTGCACGGCACGTGTACAATTGTGCATTAGACAGGCACGTGAACACACGCACACAAACGCACACGCACACTCTGCCCTCCAGATGGAATTGTTTATTGAGTGCTGGTGTTCTGGCGAAGCTCTCTCTTATTCTGTCTGAAACGCAGAAAGAGCAGTGTGGAAAACTCTTCCAATCAGATCCATCATTTATTTAGCGTGGATGTGCGTGTGTGCATGTGCTGTCGCCAGAGGGATATGTCTTTGCTCTTCCTGTCGTTCCCTGCTCTAATCATATCATGTCGGAGTGGCAGATTAGTCCTCCCAGATCCCCCGTCTCTTCGCAATCCCCACCCACCCAACAACACCCCACCCCTTCTCTTGTGGGAGACGGGGTAGGGCGATCCAGTTAAAGTGGGCTCTGATTGTCATATGGGGAGGGGGGGGTCAGGACAAGCACCTTTTTGCAGTCCCCCATAGAATCGGGAGGATATTTCAAACTCGTTAGGGATTATTGGTCTTGAGTTGCATAGTGTAGGGGGGGATTTACAAAGCCTGAAATCTGCCAATAGGAAGAAGCAAACGGCAGGTTCCCTGTAACGGATGACTCCGATATCTTGATTAGAATGTTGATAATCAGACATAAACCCATGATTTTCTTCCTTGTAAAATGGCTTAAATGGCTGCTTAACTATTTGCCAGAGCAAAATAGCATTTTGTCAGTTGAAAAGACTGCGCTGTGGATATGAGAGAGGAAGGGTTCCCGCAAGAATTCAGAGAAGGAACGGATAGTCTAGACAGTAGAGTCTTCATGTGTTTACCACCAACCCATGTTCCCAGTTGCCTGGTGTTGACCACCGACCGTACGGTGAGTCAAGACCAGTCGTTGAGGGTGCACTGCTGAAGTCGACCCCGAATTAAATAGTAGCCTGATGGTCAGGAGCCTCTACCGTCCCGGTTCCACTCTGCATTGACTATCAACACCCGACACCCCTGCCCCCTCTGCCTGCCCTGGAGGGGGTGTCAGCCAGCTAAGCCTCTAGCTTAATCACCCAGCTAGCATAGCTCAACTGCCGGCCATTCCTGCCTGACATTGAGGCACCGCTGCCAGTCCTCCCCGTTTGACCCCCTTCCCCACCTTCTACCTTTTTCCTTTTTTTTTTTCTTCAAACATACTTTTCCCCCTTCATCTGGTTTTGCGATCTGGTCTTTTCCTTCCTTTGCGCCGGCCGGCTCACCAACTATCGAGGGATGTCATAGATTGCAGCTCCTGATGTCATCGACAAGAAGGGGGGGTGGGTGTGTCATCGGCTCGGTTTGTTGGGTGGGGGGGGGGATGGAGGTCACAACAGGGTCTAGCAGAGGAAGAGGAGAGTGTTTGAAAAGCGGGGAGTATAAACAGAGGTTTCCTGTTAACTGGGGCCCATCTTGTGGGAGTGAAGGGGTCTGGTTTAGTTTAAAGCAAGGCTCTAGTGTTATAGGGAGGGTGGGGGGGAGTAGGACAGAGGCAGCATGGTTACAGGTTGCAGGAATGTTGCCATGGCTTGGTCATGGATAAGGGGCTGGCCGGACGATGTGCAACCAAGTTGCTAGAGACTCTGGGAACAGATGCAACAATTTAGCCTTGCTGTTGGGAGAAGTTTGACCATTGGTTAATGTTACCGTCAATCAACATCCGGGACCAATTGAATAGCGTGGAGTGTACTGAAGAGGAATGAAAGTACAGTGCCTCATTTTACAGCCTTTGTGTTAAATAATGGCGTTCAGATGGCATACTTGATCCTTCAAGTATTGCTTGCTTTGTTTTTCCTGCTTGGGTTATTCTTGTCACGGGGTGCTTTCAATTGAACAGAAACTGATAAAAGTCAAAAATTGTATAATATAAATAATGATAATTGCAAAAAACAGTTGTCCAACTTGGATTACTAGCTGTCATGCTGGTTAAAACTCTTCATCCCCTCAGTCTGTCCTTGGTTATGGGGTTTGTGAACAGTGTATTATATAGCATTTGGCTGCTTTCTATTCACCATTCAAGGCTTTTTTTTTCTTGGAAGGGGAAAGGCTGTCCCCTTGTATTTCACTTGCTGGTCTTTGTTGTGGTGTGGTCCTACACAGGGGCCGGGCTACAGAGTTGACTGCACACACAAGTACCCTTACAAAGGAAACTATACAGCCATTATGGAGCCAAGGGGGCCAGCCACCTTAAGAACAGGCTGGTTGGCCTGGGAGAAAATGAACCCAACGCACACAATGGCCCAGCGTTGTCCCTGATCTGGACACATCTGACTCGCTGCTATTAAATATGAGCAGCGCTTTTCAGTTTTTCATGCATAGTAAATAAGTGTCTTATTTGTACAGGGGACTCTATTGATTTACCGTGTGCCTTTTCTCAAGGCGGAGCCTGTTAAACAGCAGCCGCTGCGTGCTGTCTTCCCCCTGTGTGATGTGTGAGAAGAATGTCACAGGCCAGCCTGATCCACAGGTATCATGGGTGGTGGTGGAGGGTTGCTGGGCGTGGGGAGGGGTAAAACACCATTGTACTCAGCCCTGAAGCATGACTCTTAGATTTATATCTGCACAATGAATAGAGGCCAATTCCTCTGACCCCCGGGGACTCTGGCAGAGGAGCAGTAGGTTACTTGTCATTTTAAAACCAAAATGGAATGACGTTTGGTTTGCCCAGCACCTCCACTCCTCTATATTTATCCTAGCCCTGGTTAATTCAGTGCTCTCTCTTTACATGACCTCTACATTTTTTCCAAACCCCAAATCTTTCCATTTTCTATGCATCTACCATGCTCTTTTATTGGTCTTTTTCCCATTTGTATTGTTATATTTTCCTCGAACATGTTTCTTGTGCATGTTTATCCTTGGTAGTGTGTGAGTATGTTTCTTGGGCCCTACATTCCCAGGATTTAGGCTCCACTGGGAGGGAGTGCAGGAGTGTGTTTAGCCCTCCGGCTGGGCAGGCAAAGATGGCCGACACTGCTTGGCTCAGCTTCCCTCTACTCAGCTTTGTGCCGTGTGGCTGGGTGGAATTTCCCCCCATGCAGCCAACATTGTGGTTCTTTGCACATTCTCCACGCCATTGTGACAATGAGCATTTGAGGAGAGATATTTGCTCATCATCTTAGCTCCCTGATGCCTTGGATATCTGTGTTGGCTAATGTTTAAAAACAAGCGTTTCCTTCTGATCGTCCCTGGCTTGGTAGTAAGTTATGACAGATTGTGTGTGTCCGGGTGGTACAAACACGAGTGTTTCTTGAGACACTGCCAGCCCGTGTTTCCCCATTAGCGTTGAACTCATAACCTTTGTGTTTGAGCAAATCCATTTTGATTCTGTGGTTTTACAGGCAGAAAATGAGCTGTTCAGGTAGCGCCCTTGCAGCGTTTACAATCTCCTAAAAGCATTAATTATGGAGGAGTGCTGGTTGACTGCTTGTTCTGCCGCGATGGGCGGCCTGTATCTAGAAGGCAACAATCTCTCCGTACATGAAGAGACAAGGGGCTGCAACAGCTAGGATAAGGAGGGGCGGGGGGAGCAGAGGCATGACGTCACCTTGGCTCCCTAGTGTGTGTGTGTGTGTGTGTGTGTGTGTGTGTGTGCGCGTTTGTCTAAGAAAGAGGGACGTACAGAGAATGGAAAGAAATCAGGCAGAACACAAATGCAGGCTGACTGACTGTGGGCCAGCTGCTGTTTAAGCACATCCAGCCTCAAACACATTCACCTTCCCTCCCTCCCTCCACTTCAGTCCCAGATGAAAAAAAGAACAGGAGAGAGAGAGAGGGAGAGAGGGAGGGGGGGGGGGGGGGGTGGTTTAGATTAATATCTTGCCTGCTCTCCCTCTCCTGCGTCTCTCGTCCTCTCATGCTCCATGATCTAACCGAACAATGTACTCAGTAAAGGCTTGGAATATCTTTTCACTGACCTCATGCTCCTTTAACACGGTGATAGACACACACACACACATAGAGAACGAGAGAGAGGATGGCATTGGCTATAAAATCAAGGCTGTAAATATCACTGCTGTTTAGATGGCTTGGATTAACATGGCTCCGCCCCCTGTCTCCACAGTCCTGGGTGGTGTCCGTGGTTGGTCTTCAGGGGCTGTGTACGTGCCCTGCAATGCACACACACACAGCAGCGGTGTGCCTGTGTGAAAGAGGGCTGTATGGCCCCCAGTGGCAGGGCTGTGTCATAGTCCGGCGACCAATCATAACGCGGTGCTGGCTCAAATGTCCCCTGAAAGCACCGTGCAAGACGGCCTGTTGGGCTCCTGTCTAGGCACATTCAATAATTTACAACATGGAAAATCTGTGTGTTTTTGTCCTTTTCTTCTTTCACCCCAGAGTTGGCCTTTATCCACTGTCTATTTCTTTATCCTCCCCACTCCTTATTCAGTCTCCTTCTCCCCATTATTTTTCTTTTTTTCTTCCTTCATTGACTAGCACTTGCTCCTTGCTCAACCTTGACTCAGCGATGCCACTTGCTGGTTGATTTGAGGGATAGCAGGTGCTCACGTGCGCATGCATTATAGCAAATGGCCGCTAGGTGGCAGCATTCAAAGAATACCTTTATAAAGACATGGTGGAGGGGATAATTCACCAATAAGATACTGCAGCAGTCTGAAAGCATTAGCCCTATGGACGGAATCAATGGTCTCGCTCTCTCTCTGTTTCTCTCTCTCTCTCCATCTCTCTCTCTCTTACTGTATCTTTATATATGTGTATGTATATATGTTTATATGCATATGTCCTCGCACTCTATACATTTCTTGGGGACCCCTGGAGGCTGTTATCAAGGAGGCCTATGTGTGATGTTGATGAGAGACAATTATGTTTAACACTCTCTCACTTGTAATCATCTTCTTTGCAGCACAGCTCGCTGCATCACTCATCGCCTCTCTCTCTCTCTGTTTTGTAGAGCAAACGGGACCATCTGCTAATGAGCGTGAAGTGGTACTACCGCCAATCAGAGGTCCCCGACTCTGTCTACCAGCACCTGGTGCAGGATCGGAACAACGAGAACGGTAAGGCCAGCTGGTTTACATGCCCGCTGGAAAAAAAACACACACACACACACACATGCAGAGGCACAGACATGCATCCCACGCACTATTAGGGGTTATGAAAGGTAGCTGTGAACTGTATTTCAAAAGGTAGACTACATTAATTGTCACAGGCTACAGAGTGCTTTGGCTTCCCAGAGTGCTTTGCTGTTCCGTATCTCAGGCAATGCTTCACTTCTGGGCAAACTGCTGCCAACAGTGCTAATAACCTGAAGCGGCACACAGGCTGGACATGTATCTCAACACGCTCACCATTCAAACATGCTCTGTTTAAAATAACTAAAACCTTGTAGATACTGAAAATCTAGAGAGAAAAGAGTCAAGTGTATGTAGAGGGGTTGTCTTATTTGTTATTTATATTTATTATACTATTTATTCTTGTTTTATCTAAGCACTGAAGGAGTGGAATTTTGTGGTGTTAATACTCTTTATTCAATGCAATGATAATAAAGCTTCTACTCTAATCTAAATGATGACCCTGTTCGAACCATCAATTTCATTGTCTGGTGTTGTCCTCGCTTAAACAACCTCAGTCCCACTTACACATTAGATATCTCGCTATTTGTAATTTTGTGTATTTATATTTTGATTAGAGATGGTCTGATGTCAGCAAGCTCAAATCTGGGTGAACGGGGCTTTAGTTTTTTTCTCGTTTCATATTTGTTTTGACGATTCTTGTTGCTTCAGGCAATGTTTTGTAAGCGCTTAGTTGGCAAGCGCATAATCGTCCAGCGTCCAAGTGTTTTAAAGTGTCTTCAGAAATGTATTTCAAGCCAACACCGTGGACAATGGCCACTGTTAAAATGCTGTTAAAAAATACATTCTCAAAGCTTCATCCACTTGCGCAAATGAGTGGTCTTTTGTAGAATTTCTCCGTAACCAAACAGGAAATAAGGTTTTATTTGCAAGGCTCTGCGATAACATAGGACTGCTGGATCTGAGATTAGGTCTTCACTGATAAAATACAATTCCTCCTGATAACTTCACATGTAGGTAGTTAGCCTTAGAAGTAAAACCAACATCCTAGCTTCCTTATCATATTCACCTTCACTTGGCTTTCAACAAACAGTGATACTGAGAGTAAACATACTATCCCACACACTCCGCTTGGATAAATAATGCATGCGGTGCAGGCTAGCCGAGCTTGTTCGGCAGCCGGCCTGTCCATTGAGCGCTAACTTGGATCTATTAGTATTGATGTCACGAGGCTAAAGCGCAGCGCTACAGACACGCCACCGGTCGGCTCGTTTGTCAAGTGAATTCCCTGGGTCAGACCGGGGGCTGGTGATGGGCTCTGACCCATGTGAGGTTCATTTCACTGCAGAATGGGGCCATTATATCCTTTCTTCATAGGACCAGACCTTATTGCTTTTATTGAATTATGTGGTTTAATATCGACCTCCAAGGAGGCACTTCGCTGCTTTGATCACGCACTCACATTGTGTGTTTGTGTGTGTGTCTCTGTGTGTACGTGTGTTTGGGAGTAGATGACCTCTCCTGTTAAGGTTTATCACTGGGCTCTGTTTTATTCTGTCACTCTAGACTCTGGTCGGGAGCTGGTCATCACCGATCCAGTTGTCAAGAGTCGAGAACTCTTTATCTCGGACTATGTGGACACGTACCACGCTGCTGCACTCAGGTAAACAACGACGCACAATAAACACAAACACAGGCGACTAAGTCTGCAAGCTTCATGTCCATAGCCTTGAGCCAAACAATAAAGCACTGAAGCAGCAAATGATGGGCTTTAGCCTCCCCTGTCGTCCTCCTCCTTCTCCTCCCAGAAAATATGATAGCAATCACACTGTAACCCTCTCGTTTCCAGTACCAGGAAAAAAAAGCAGCCATGATTGCCTCGGCCTGCAAACATATATTCTGCTTTTCCCTCTTTTCCTTTCTTCATTTCATCCGTTCCTTGGCTCGCATCAACCTACACCCCTCCCACAGGCACACTCACACACACTCTCTCACAACTCATCTTCTTTCGTAACCCACCTCCCCCTTCCCATTTCTGTCTTTTAAACAAAACCATGTGTGCTGCTCCACAGGCCGCGTGCTTCTTCACTGATCCCCTACCCCACCCCGCCCCACACACACTGGTTTCAGGGCAAATTAGCGGCAACTTCTCCAGCACAGAGCACCCTTTGATTTGACTCATTCTCAAGCCCCCCCCCCCCCCCCCCCGCCCGATGAAACGGGAGGTAATTCCAGCGGGATGCTGTCATGGAGCAGCTCAGCTCTCCCTCCCCCCCTTGCTCTAAACCTCCTGGTCCTCCCCAGCCACCCTTTCATCCTGGGGGGTGCAGGAAGAGCTGAAGCCTGGCTGTGGAGCCACAGACCGCCGTGTGATGCCCATTATTTTTGATATGCCCAGACACAACATGAGGCAAACAAAAGATATGCTGAGGTTCTGTCTCGAGTCCTAGTAGTCCTTTTAGTTTATTTTATTTTTATACAATTGCATTTTTAAGCTTGCACGAATTTCTAGAGCAGGGGTTCTTAAAAAATATCCTGATAGAGAAGATTACAACCCACTTTGGTTCCTGGGTCATCACAGCTCCATCAGGCAAAGTGAGGCTGACAGGTTCAGCTGGTGCAACCTCCCGCAGTAGCGTATCCCACAGGCGGATACCAGAATACCTGCTGCATGATTTGTCACCTCCAATGCACAGGCAGCCAACAGATAATCAGATTACTCAGGCTGCTGCTGCTTTGACTGTTGTATATATATTAGTGCTGTCAGTTAAACGCGTTATTAACGGCGTTAACGCAAACCAATTTTAACGGCGATAATTATTTTATCGCGCGATTAACGCAATTCTTGTATTGTTTTTTTTTTGGCTCAAAACAAAGAAGCAGTAGCCTGACTGCTATGTTCAAGGCAGTATGTTTGTATGTTCATCGTTTAATTGCATTAGGGGCTTTTTTTTTGTATCATCCTGTTTTGATCAGTATATGCCAATGTTGTTATCAATAAAAAAACATTTGCACAAGGCAAGCCGATGCACTTATCCATGTTGATAAGAGCATTAAAATGAGAAAAATTAATGGGACAAAGAAATCAAGGGATATTTAGCATAGAAAAAACATTTGCGATTAATCGTGAGTTAACTACGACATTAATGCGATTAATCGTGATTAAATATTTGAATCGCTTGACAGCACTAATATATATATATATGAATGTTTGTTACTTGTTGGACTTGTTTTGGTTTTGCAATACAATGGGTAGGTATCCATAGCATAATAATCATAATTCTGGTCTGTGCTGGTTTGTCTTCTAGGGGAAAATGCAACATTGCCCATTTCTCTGATATCTTTGCTGCACGGGAGTTCAAAGCCCGCATGGACTCCTTCTTCTACATCCTCGGATATAACCCAGAGACCAGGTGAGCTGCTGCCCCTTTTATTCCAAATGTTTGGAAGAATCGGTGTAGAGACGAGTCATCGTCTCCTTTTGGTTCTTCCTCTCACAAACAATAAGTACAACTAACTCCTGCTCTATCCTCCGTACCCTAGGCAGAGATTTTTTTTTGTTGGTATTTTCTGTTTAATTGGACAATCATATTGAATAAAACTAGCCATTTGCCATGGTCATCGTGGAGATTTCATCCCTTTTCTTATTTGCTTCATGCAAGTTTGCTGGCTGCAGTTCAGTGAGGGTCAGTTCATGGAGGTCTAAACTAAAGGAAATGTTTGAAGTCAGGGCTTCTGGAATTTGGAACAGTCTAGACTAGAGGAACTATGACAGTAGAGCATTTGGCTCCCCTTTCAATCGACTTTGAAGTCAGTTATCATTTTATCATATTGGTATCGGTTTTAACATGCCATTTACTCTTTTGCAATTTGTTTTACTCCATGATTTTATTTGTTTTGGTATTTATTTCACGCAAGCTTTAATCAAATTGATATTTGTAAGGTTGGATGTGCAGTCCTTTTTTAATGTGATATTAAAATATTATTAATGTCATTTATATTTCAATCAGGGACGGCACATTGTAGTTTGAAATGTGTGTGCATTTTCATTAGCTTGAGCAAAGTAAATGTGTGGAATTATAACGCATTGTATTATTTGTATATATTTAATCGAGAGAGCAAGAGATATTTAGTTGCATATATCAACATTGCAAGTGCACCACTGCTGTGCAAGCGGCGATGGTCCTTGTTTACATGAATCGCAGAGCGGCTCGCCCCTCCCACTCCTCCTCTCGTTTGGTATGCTGAGCGGTGTGTCTGCCGCCCTGCAATTTCAGCCTTGTTTATTATGGCGCAGACATATGAGGAGAGATGAATTCCGTATCCCGATTGTATGTGTGTCTGGCTGTCTGTGCGTGTAAGGTCGTAGCACATGCTCAGTTGTGTTAAAAAAAGAAAAGAAGCTAGGTGGCTACGCTGTGCGTGTATGCTGAGGTCACAGCACAAGCTCAGTGGATGCCTCTCCGGAGCGATTGCTTGGTTCTCCATTTTGAGCACCTAGAAATAGGTGGGAGAGGGAGTTTATAACAGCGCGTGTTTTGCATAAAGTGTCAACGTCCAACCTTAGAGCTTGATGTCAGTCATGGACGATTTGTTCAGTCCAAGGAGGTAGGTTCGCGATCCTATTCTCCTGCTCAGACATATTGGTACGCGAGTGTTCGCTCGACTCATTTGCGCTTCATTTCGCATATCTGAATAAATAAATGAACATAGTTTGGATACGTGTATCGATAAACCACACTGTTGCTCTAGAAGTATTTGTCAGAAAGAAAGAAAGCTGCGATATCCTCGTTATTTCATAGGCATTGAGCGCTGAGAAGTCTGTCACTCCAGTGTGTACCGCTAATGTTACTGCAAAGCCAGCCGTGCGTTATTTATCCATAAAAGCGCAGATGCATTTGAGTTCAAAATGCGTATCCATATAACTTATCGACATTTTAAACCGATATTCTTTTGAGGAGAATCTAACAAACGATCTCTCTCCAGTTTGCTGTAGCCTCGGTGCTCATGTTTACAATTGAGATTTCATGGCGTATGAAGAAAGAGCGTCTTTGTGCATCCTCAGACGAGAGCAAATGAATTATTCATATCTTTATTATCACGTCTATTTTAAAGAAGATTCGTATAACAGTCACGTGTGATTACCTCCTAGCTAAGAGTCGAGTCTGTGTGAGTAGTATGCGCTACAATTATGTTAGTGTGCCACAGACTCTACAATGATTGGATGAATTTGATGGAAGGGGCGGTTCTAGCCTTGATTGCGCAGAAGGAAGTTTAGCAGATACTTGCGCTTTTGTTCGGGTTAAATCATTTAGCATACCGGCACGTGTTATTTCTAAGAGTAAATAAATACCAACCTAATATTTAACTCTGATATGGGTCAAATATTAATAGTTTGTGTCCGAAAGTTGTAAACTCTGCTACATAATATAAGAGTATAGGCCTATATCTTGAATGGGTTCTACTACATTTTAATAGCAACTCCCTAAGATAAATACTATAAACAATATTTGCTGTACAGACCATTTCTAGTCTTCCACGGTAATGAGTTTTTGGTTTTAATATTTTTTTTCTCAAGGCATTTGAGCCCATTTTAACTTGACTACTTTAATCAACAAGGCTTGTTTTTTTAAACTGGTGTATTCTTCCCAGAAGTCTCTGTATCGCTACTTCTCTTGTGAACTGCTGTAGCGTTCGGTACGTTTTTCTCTCAGATGGTGTTCTGTGTGTCCTCATTTGTCATCCCTTCGAACTCCTGCCAAACACACCAGTGACTTGGCCCACACCATACCACAACCAACACATTTCAGAATACTTTCTACCATGCAGGGATAGAGTCGAACAGTTTATTCAGGCTTTAGTTGAATACACATAAGAAATACAAATTGTCTTGTTTTTTGCTGTTTCTTGTTAGTGAAGCTGGGGGATGCATAATGGTATGGTATTTTCTACTGTTTATATTGCTCAATTTGATAACTTTAGTCACACATTAACATCACAATTAATTTTATTAATATGTTTAGGGGTCCTACGGTCCGTCAGCCATATCACAAATACCACTCGGCAAATGTTGTACACATTTGCTTGCTTGGAGAACTTGTAAAATGAGTAAGAGGCGCAAAGGATGGACCAGATTACCCCATAGGTGGCACTATAATCAGCGCTTGATAGTCAACATTTTAAAGGGCTGCCATTTCCACGAGGAAATATGCATGAAACTTTGTAAACATTCTCCGTCCAGGATGAACAACTATCTCACTCCAACCCATGTGGTCAGACCACCAATTGACCATAACAACCACACATCCAAAGCCCTTGTTTATGAAAGCTTCAAACTTGGCCTACATGTACCAGGGGACTGGGGGACTGTGTGGTGAATGATGACGCATGTATCTGCTCATGTTCACCAAGCTTGCCGTATCTTGTAGGACTCCGTTATCGTTGGATGCAACAGTATATCATTTTGTGAAAATGCTAATGAATTTACAATTCTTTCTCAAAAAGTTTAATGTTTTGGTTATTGTCCAGTCATGCCTTTGGATGTTGGACTACCTTATTTGTACAGACATGTGACCAACAGGATAACGTTATTATTACGTGTGGCAGCTTTCCTAGAACCCCTTCCATGAGCAGCATTTACACTAAATCCAATTAGTATGTGTGTGTGTATGCAGTGACATGATCACATGATTTTGCCAGTGTAATGACTATCACAGCCCACTATGTATGAACAAACTGCGTCCGAGAAAGGAATATAGCCCAGCAGCAACAGACTTGTACATGCACAGAAGGTCCTAGACTCCTGCACCAAAACAAGCTATCCAGTCCACACTAGGTGATTCATTGTAAACCATTCTGGAGGTGTCTCAGCAGCAGAACTACTGCAGTAAATATAAATATTCCCTGGCAGACTGGGATCATTTTTTAGATGCTATCCGTGTCTTGTCTCCCTGCATCTGCTATTGAGTATCTACCGAGAGTAAGTAAAGGACTGTCTTCTCCCTAGTATGTCCAAGTGCAGGGTAGAAGGCTAATGTTTTGGGGAGGCATGTCAAATGTGTCCAGCAAAGCCTGTGTTTTTAAAGACCATAAAGTTACCGGAGGGACAGGGGCTCTAAGGTTTCAGCCAAGTCCCCCCCCTCGGCCAACTGCCATGATGGAGGGAGAGCTACTAGGGGTGCAAATCATGCTGACAGATTCTGGGCCGCCCTGTGCTCAGCTGTATGAAAGTCGGGCTGTTACCTAGGCAACAGGAGGGGAAAGGCTTTTCAAAAGGAACATCTTGTCATTTTCTTTAATCCATTGCAGCTGGAGAGTCAGAACACTATTATTAAATTGCAGTTGCCATGGCTACTAACATTTGCACCGGCAGTCGTATTTCAGAGGCTTTCTCCCTTCCTCCCTGCATAGCCCCAGCCAGCCCCCTCACCGCCAGTTAGGGGAATTCTTGTTTTATTGCTCCTAGCCTGAGCCATTGAAATGTACCCTGACCATTTTATCCCACATGCACGTTCTCCCTTTTGTTTCTTGATATTAAATTATAAAATGGAAGGGAGTGTGTGTTTTTCTCACAAACGTTGCTTCCTTTAAGACAAAGAAACCTTGATAAGATGCATCCTTTTCTATTCCTCATGGTCTCTGACGTCCAACTCAATTATAATGCTTTGTTATATTATGGTTTTGCTGGGTTAACAGACACACGCGATACAGTCACTTGGTGTTAAGTATCGTTCTTATATTTATTCACATGTTCTTTTTCAGGCGACTGAACAGCACTCAAGGGGAAATAAGAGTGGGCCCCAGTCATCAAGTAAGTCCCATTTTTACATTAGTCTCTGCAGCCTTCGTCTTGCAATTGCACTTACCACAATTGTCATCTCGCAACTGCACATGTGTTGCTCTTTTTTATAGGATTTGTATTCGTTTTTTTGATGACCTAGCTCCTTTGCCATTTAAAAGTGAGATCATGGAAAGCGATTAGGCAGTAATCAGGGATCAAGACTAACATTTGTGCCACTAACTTAGTGGTCACACACCTTTTTTAGCTGCTGTGTCGAAGTATTGGAATATCTTTTTTGTCTTTATCTTTTTTTAATTGCATAGGTGGTCTTTTTCTTTTTTTATAGGCAGAGCCTCGAAATATCTTTCCCTCACTCTTCGTGCTCCTCCACCAATAAAAATAAATGTTATGCACAGTATACAAAGCACTTTTTTTAGCTATGTTTCCTTATTGGAAATTACGTTTTTAGTTCAGTTTATTACATTCATTTGTATGGGACCATAAACAAGTCATGAATCTAGCAAAATGAGATTCATTGCAATTCGTAATACTAGCCTATTTCCAGCTGAAGTCCCTGCAGGTGTATAGTAGGTTTAGGTTTAGTTTTGTTTAAAAGTGCAAAAGTGCTGCATACAGCCGTTCTATAACTTCCAGCAATGCTCAAAACCTTCGTCGGCACCCATCACCCAAAGACCTAAAGTTGATTCTTCCGACGTGCGTTGTCCTACTGCACACGTCTACTGCTATACGTTGGGGTACTCTGTGGCTTGTCTAGTGTGTGACCCTCTTTAAAACCTAGAACCTCTGGCGTAACCGAGTCGTACTATGTACAAGAGTTGATCCAAAAGCCACTTAATTCCCTCACATGGCAGTTACTTGCGATACTGTAGTATCAAATTAAACTAAACAAATTAAAAGATTCAAAATTTAAATGGGAATTAGGAAGAAAGTCAACATATATCTGCGCTGCGAAAGCCCTGTTTTGAAATACTGCATGGTGATGCTTGAGGGCTGGCACTGAGAGAGTCCACGGAAGCCTTTTGGCCGATCAAAGAGGCTTGTTTGGGAACCTTTTTATGGAGTACATTCAGTGTCATCCGCTGCCAGTGCATTGTTGTCATGACCTGTCAAGACAGTTACCCATCAAGCAAAGTTATTTATCCGGTAAGTAAGGTAGACCTTATCATACTAATGTTGTTTTGATGTCATTTTCTATTATGTCAATGCCAACTAGCTACTGCTAGTTTCAGGAGGAAAATGCTAACATTGAATTGGTTAATGACTTGATAATGCTTAGCTACGGTTTTGGGAACTAGTGTGAATTGTATGGAGTTTGTTTTGCCTCGTTGTGGTTCAAATAAATTATGAAAATGCATTGTAAAGACCAAATTCATGCTCTAAAGAGATGGCTACAGCATAAAGTAATATATTATATTTTGTTTATTTTATGAGGATCGTGAGTTATACAAGAAGGCTGCAACACATGGGAACATGCACGCACTTTGGGATAGCAGAAGAACGGCTGCCGAAATTGTTCTCCACAGTGGTTGAACCTTGTTTGGATTTGAAAATCTCTGCTCAGACAGTATGATGGGTAAATGACCCTGCCCTTTTAACCACTGGAAGACTGCTGGGACATTCGGTGGTAGGGGGGGTCGCCATTTCTGCCGTCATCCTGGCTCCCAACTTGGCCAAGACCCATAACCAATAATTTCTCCTCAAAGCATAAATACACATACAGGAAATTTTGTCCATGAATTAACATTATTTGACACAGGTGTTTTGCACCATATTTACTTCAGCAGCTGTCCCAAAAAGGTTACCCGAGTCTCAAATGGTGATTCGTAGACTAGCATTTGTGCCCTTGCAATGAAGAATTTGAGAAAGTGTAGCATTGTGTTTGACGGAGCTCAGTGCAAGGCAGATGACAAGTGACTGAAAGCTGTTATTTTCTTGAGGCCTGCGTGCTATTTGCGGTGTGACACCATCTGTCCCTCTCCTTCCTTGGGTCTAATTAGGCCAAGCTCCCGGAGCTGCAGCCATTCCCCTCTCCCGGCGGCCAGGCTGTGACCGAAAATGAGGAGCTGGTCTGGATGCCGGGGGTCAACGACTGTGACCTCCTCATGTACCTCAGAGCCGCAAGGTAAAGCAGGAGAAAGTTCAGTGGATCATTAAAGTAAACTCCAGCTGAAGAAATGTTCTTCTCTATACATTTAAAGCAATATTTCAGATTTGGTTGAATTATTGTTTGTCTTATAATGCAAATCCAAATATCGATACAATACAATACAATGACAATGAAAAACATGGTAAAGACCATATTCACAAGATACATTAATTGTAAAATTTGAAGTGGTTTCATTGAAATGATTACTGGTTACATATCATCTTGGTTAATATGCATATTGTAGTGCTTCTAGATGTTGATATGGAGGGTTCCCCTGTGTCTACAGGAGCATGGCTGCTTTCGCAGGAATGTGCGACGGAGGCTCAACAGAAGACGGGTGTCTGGCAGCGTCTCGAGATGACACTACACTTAATGCACTTAACACTGTGAGTTTCAACACGGAAGAATCAACACCAACCATGTCCTTTCTGCAGCATTAGTTGGGGTTTAGATCTGACTCTTTTGAGGATTCTATGGGTGATAAGAGTATCCAAGTTTTTTTTTAGTCCAACCAGCTGCTTGATCAGCTGATTTCAGTTGTTACATGCTCCCTCTATAGTCAGTGGTGTACTATTGTAAAACCAAATTTCTCCTATAATAATTGTCAGATGAACTGGTGGTTCCCTCCAAGAGTCGCTCCTCATTCCACTGTTGTGTAACAAACCTATCCTACAGTCCAGTCCACCTGACCCCGCCTGAATGCATTATGTGCGCAAGCAACATTGGAAATGGATGCAAAGGAATCAAGTGTGCGAACGAGATTGGAATCATCATAAACAGGGCATTTATATTCCAACTCTATGAAATAGAGAATTAACATAACGGAGCAGGTCTTGGTATTGCGACCTTCCCTATCCTCATTTGCAATTCCGATTGAACGCTGCTTGTTGACGTGCCGGTGGCTGCTGCTCCGCATGTTTTCCTCGATGGGATGGGACACGCATGCCTTATAGACGCACGCAGGATGCCTTTGTCTCTCCCTGCTGTTTATGACCGCTTCGCCTCTCAGATCTTTACGTGCGGTCTCCGCTCCTGACGGAGACTTTCAGTGAAAGACCGCTTTTCTTTAATCCTTCAATTGAGAAGAAATTGCGTTAACATTCACAGGGGGATCCTCAAGCTGTTAGTAGCAGTAGTTCAAAAAGGATTTCCTTCCTTTTAGAAAAAACAGAGTAGATAAAGAAAAATGACCAGACGCTTTATTAAATTCATGTTGATATTGCGGACACTGTGGTTTTGAGAATGCTGACATGGTGAGATGGATATTCCAGTCGTTATTTGATGTTATGAACTACTATCTATTGCATTACATGGACTGTTTGAAATACGAGGCACTGTTGATGGGGCCCTTATTAGGTGAGTGCTGCTAGGCAGCGCTCTGCCATTGTTATTCCTAGACTTTATTAGGTGAGTGCTCCTCAGCCAGCACTCAACTCTTGTTGTTCTCTGGGTTTATTATTATTTTTCTTTATTATTCTCTCCCAACTTTGGCCCCTTTCTCCTCCAATGATTCTTCACCAAGAGACTCCATCCCAATTTTAAAATGTTCCCCTTGGCTTGGAATCGAGCGCTATCGTTCATATTTTTTTATGTATACTTTTTAAAATATTGAACTTTAAAAAAATATTTTACAATGAAAGTCAATGAGCAGTATATCTTTTCGCTTCATCTCATTGACTTACCTCATTGTCAACCTCGCTTTTAGAATGGCTCTTAATGGCCACTCTCCCCTTTATTTGCTTTTCGTTTAGACCACCAATTTAGGTAGGCTATGTTTCTAGTATGTATATGCCAAGAATAAGCCAAATCCTTCTGTGACCTAAACCAGACGAACTAGGTACAAATATCATCAATAATACTTTTCTTTACTTTACTTAGTTACTAGCACAAATAAGATCTTACCTTTTGTTATTATCATACTGAAACCTCTACCTATCAAACCAATACGACTATGTATCATACTATTGTACCTCATCATTATCTTTCTACTCTGGTACTTTCACCTGAGCTCAGCTATTCATCATGCCTATACATCTTCAACAATTAACCTTTTATTCAGCTCATTTTACACGACAGAACCTTTTCTAACTGACATTCGCTCTCCTTCTCCTCAGCTCCACGAGAGCAGCTACGATGCCGGCAAGGCTCTTCAGCGGTTGGTCAAGAAGCCCGTACCCAAACTCATAGAGAAGTGCTGGTCCGAGGACGAAGTGGTAAGGCACTGTTCAAAAATGTATACGTTTTTGTGAAATATAGTTCATGTCTCTTTGTTTTTAATGAACATCATTCACACGTTCCATCATTAGAGGTCTCTCCATATGGCTCTGGCATCAGGCATGTATCTACGGCTCTACTTGGGTTGTGCGCTGTCCGTCTGCCATGGCTCCTGTGAGCAGGCAGGCTTGTGTCTTTAGAGGGTGCTGTTGTTAGCCAGTTAGAGGCAGCACTGCTGCTGGACGGGGATCACAGGACGTCACTCGCTGCCCAGACGCCGCGCCGAGGCTGAGCAGCAGCTGCATCCTGTTTATCGCCCTCTGAATAAATCCTCACCGTGAAACGACAGCAACGTGGGATAGGGTTGGCGGTCGTGGGTGGGGGGAGGGTTAGGGGAAGATTGAGAGCCGCTCACGTTGAGCTCAATTTGAATTTAGATTTGAATTTTGCTGCAGCAGCGGTGTGGAAAGGATGGCAGCCAGAAAATGGCTGCTGCCCTTTCTCATCTAACAACACACAGAGATCAGTAGCAGGAGGGGGTTGAGGGAGCACTGAAGATAACCATGTCAAAACAGTAAAGATGAAAGGCTTTGTCCTTGCTGCTACATGACATGTACTATGCACTGTTTGAATAGTAGCAACGCTACTGGAAAGCTTAGACGTCTCACACCCAAGCAAACCTACATTTGTGTTTTGGGTCGAATTTTTGATAATAGGAAATCTCAAGGGCTTTTCTCCGTCCATGACACCAGTAATGTGGACGCTGTACCCAGTTCATGGTAATCCAGATACTTTACTGGTCTGTTACTATGGAGTCTAACAGGTAGGCTTTCCATCCACTCAGATCAAATTACAACCAATGGGGTTATTTATCCTGTAATTGAACACATGGACACATTAGAATAAGGACGGCAACCGTAGCAGGGCCATAGAATAATGCAATTATTTAAGTCGTCCTTCCTTCAGTTAACAGCATTGAGGTATTTTTATTCATGCAAGCTTGGGGCTGGCTAATGTGGGCTGGAAAATAAGGTTTTTTCTTTTGTGAAGTGTTTTTAGAATGAGTTATGCATGTCTTGCACTACTTGTTCAAATGGTAAAATTTCTTATTTGCATATTTCCTTAGGCATGGTGGGGCAAAAGTACATAAAATAAGAAATATGCTTTTAACCATATCAGTGTAGTTTACTGAAGGATTTTAAGGAATCAGTTTCACTGTATTATAATTGCGTAGCTGTAATCTGC
The DNA here is from genome assembly GCF_902167405.1 of Gadus morhua. Lineage (NCBI taxonomy): Eukaryota > Metazoa > Chordata > Actinopteri > Gadiformes > Gadidae > Gadus > Gadus morhua. The sequence goes on along the minus strand of NC_044048.1, from coordinate 16,007,820 downwards.
TGAATTGCAATCCATAACAGAATGAATTTTGCAGCTGAATTTAAACAGCTATGCAATCCAGACAGTCAATGAGCTGTGTCTGTAGCGCTGTCCTTCATTGGGCCGGGCTCAAGCCAGCCAGGCGTCCCTCACTCGTCTGATTACCGTTTGTGCCTTTCCAGCCGCGCAGCCTTGAGGGACAGGTGTAAACGCTGGCCTCGGCCTTGACACTGCCCCACCTGCTCCTCATTTATTCATCATCTCTGCGTGGCCTCTCCTCTTCCTCCTCATGCCCGCGACCAGTCCCCTCCAGGAACAGGGTCATTATCCCTTCCTCTCCCCTTTCTCTATACATCCGGAGATGTGAATAAAGGTGACAGTGGCAGCCACTAAAATGACAGATTCAGCCTGTCTGCAAGGTCTCTTCTACCCATCCACCCTCCAGCCCCTTTGACACCCCATGCATGCGCCTGTCCCCCCACCCTCGGCTCTTCGTGTCTGCAGCTGTGGCCATATACCACATACGACGGCCCTGTGTCTGGACTCTCAGACAGTCTGTAAAGTATAGTCTCTCTCAGGCTCTCTCCCTGTCTTTCTCTGTCTCCTTTTCCACAATGGTATTTTTGAAATGAACACCAGCACCAACAATGACTCTTAAATCATCATTATTAAAGGAGTTGAAGAAGGTGACGACGCTACCAGCTCTTAACACTTTTATCGCCATGCCAATGTAAACATAAAGTAATGCTTACATGGTGACAGCTCAGCGATCTATTAATGCTGTAATACTTCCACAGCTTCCATACAGGCCAGTACATTTCTAGCAATGTATCATGTTTCCCTTTTTTTATTAAACCCTACAAACATCCCAATTCTTACCCAGCTACTTGCTTAATAAAATCTAACTACAGCCGAATAATGGTAGAATTATAGCCCCAACATAATGGATTTAAAATGAATGACTGAATGAACTTGATGTGAACAAAGAAAAGATTATTTCTGACTTTGTCATGGATAGTGTTGATGCTTTTTAATGACTTGGCAATCTTTAATTATTAGCATTATTTTGCAATATATTTAATCTAATGGTGCAGTAAGTAGATAGTTTTTTCACCCACAGTTAAATGCCTTAATTAAGGCTTAATCTTTTCAGTAAGGCATTTGTTTACACTGATGCACCCGCAGGCTTATATTTTTTGCTTTTTTCATAGTCCTTAGACCCCTGAATATGTCTTGCATATCTATTCAATGTGTAGGTGTACTCAATATAGAACAAGCCCTGTTTGAAAATATAATTATAATATATATAATAATAATCAAAGAAAATGCATGTACTCTATGCAACGCCATTTTAATGAGTGGCATGACATTTATCAGCAAATACATTTGCCTTCAGATTCTTCAGTGAGTTCATAATTTGAAAATCCTCCTCAAACTTGAAGTAGTTCATTCATCTAGTGGTGTATGTAAGGCTCTGGCCAACAGGGGGTGCTGTCTAGGCAGTTGGCCTTCCCAGCAGCTCCTTGTCCCTGTGAGAGAGAGAGGGAGCGGTGTGGAGAGGGGGGTGGTAGATCTATCACTGACGGGGGACACAGGGTCAGGCGGGTGGGGGGTTCTAGTCCTTAGCCCAGTGCGCTGTGCCTTGGCTTATCCCCGGCAGGGTCCTCAGCTGACGGATGGCTCGTGCGGGGGCCTGACAGCCCCGCGGCTGTGCCCGGCGTGGGGGGGGGGGGGGGTGAGCTGCAGGCCCTCAAGTGGTGAAAAACAAGCCTACATACCGGAGATGAGCGCCCGGCCGAATGCGCCCTGAGACGGATAGTTCAACCCTTGCCTCATGCTCCATGTCCTCCTGTCTTCATCCTGTGTAGTCTTCTTAATGTCTGCCTCGATGATTACCTCAAACCCCCCCCCCCGACTGGGAAGACACGGCCCCGCTGTCGGGTTCAAACCGGAGCACGGTGCTGACAGCATATTTTATTACCGTTATGCTGCCCCGCCTGCAATGCTCTTTACAGTTGTTTAGAAACCAAATAGCGAGGCAGGATGGGTGTTGGCTGGAATTTCCTGTCACCTTTTGTGTACACAGGAAATATAGGATGTTTCTCGCCTGCCAATACTTCTAGCCAGCATCTAGCATCTAGCCATGAATACACTGTACTTTTTTTAACAAAACAAAATAACAATCTCCAGCACGTCATCCACTGGAAAGAGATATAGACGGTGGCCGTGAGGGGATACAAAGAAGTTTGGAATATCTAAACTAGGACGGTCATGCCATGTGAACACGGGGACGTTTCATATCTGGCACTTGTGATTTTCCCCCAGTGCACCGTAGCCAATCTCATTACGAACTGATATTTCATAGCATACAAACAGGGCTTTTTTCCCATTGGTTTTGGATAGCTGGCTGATTGTCCACAGTTCCTCTGGGTTTATACACAGCATGCCCGGAAAGGTCAGCTTTAAACAACGAGTCAAGTACAATGACTCTGTATTGACTCAGAGTGGCTTTGTGTGCCTTTTGGACACGCCGTACATAGAGAGTCTGAACATTTCACTTGCGTCAGTGTTTTCCACCGGATGACATTTAATCTGAATTGCGTTCCCCTCCCTGTGCCTTTGCCTCTTATCATTACGATGCCATCTCTGTGCATATCCCGTGTGATCCTAACCAGTTCTACAACTTTTAATAATCCGCTCCGAGGCAGGAACTGCGCACGCACCACAATGACCTTTTGAGCCATATGCTCTCTTTCTACTCCGTCCTTTATGTTTTTCCTCCCTGGCGCCACAATAGTGCTCTGTTAGACACAAAGGGAGAGAAGGGAGGGAGAAGAAGGGTAGCCAGCTCTCTGGAACGATCTCTCACTGAGAGAAGCCTGTTGTTTTTCTTGTTCACTGGCTGGCCATTTGGTAGTGCTGCCTTGCTGCCTTTTTCTCTTGCGCTTGCGTGCGCTCTCGCTGGCTCACTCTATCTCACTCTATCTGGCTCACTCGCCTTCTCTCTGGCGCGCTTAGCCTCCCCCTCTCCCCTCCTCCTTCTTCTGTGTGTTGCCTAGCAACGGAGGGCTGGAGTAACCGGAGCCGGGGCAGAGCGATTCATGGAGCAGATTGGCGGATGATTTATTAGCAGGGCTGGGGAGTAGTGAGCCCAGGCAGCTGAAATGGAGCCTCAAAATGGAGCCGACGTGCAGAGAGGGAAGGGTGAGGACCGGGGGGGGAGGAGCCCACCGTCTAGGGAGAGGAGGGTGGGGAGGGGAGCACAGCCCTCACACCCCACGGCAACCACAGACAGATAAGCAGTGTAAACGGTACTGTAGGGAAATGTTATTAAATGGAGATAATCAGAGGAATGACGTCGGTTGGCTGTGATAGAGTTCTGTGTCACGGCGGGTCTTTATCCAGACACCAGGTAACTGAAACGCCAACCCCCGGTCCGGGATACAATATGACACCCCAGAGCATATTAAAGACCCCTCCCATACCTTGACGCAAACTATGAAGACGAATATTAGAGGGAACCATTCATGGTAGGTTGACGTGGGTTTGTGGTCACCGACTCCGTAGCCCACCCTGTTGTTGTATCCTAATCTCTCCATCTCTCGCGTCTGGTTCATCTCCACTGACTGACAATCATGTGGTTGTCTGCCCTTTAAGCCCTCGAGTGTGGTTAAGGAACCCAAACTGCAGCGCTGGTACTGGAGATGGCTCCATCTACTGGCTAATCAACCGCTACACCTTGGCTCTGTTAATGCAAATGAACCCCCCTCACGGCCGCCGCTGAGCTAGGCACACCTGGCGAAGACGTGTGCCTCTGCTTGTTTGTTGTTGGGGCACAAATGTTTTCCTGTTGAAGCGTGTCATTTTTTTCTGAGCTTGTGCATCCTTGTTTGCTGTGTATTTTTCAGCAGTAGTTTCTGTTGATTTAGACATCTGGTTGTGTCTGTGTTGCTGTAGCAGACGAGTCATGTGTTAACTCAGTAATATTGCCCTTTCAGTCCCCTACCAAAGCTCACTATGTAAACAATCTGGGGTTACATAATATACTGTAAATGGGCTGGAAAGATTACTTTGCAAGCTCCATGTCTGGTTTTCCCACCAGCTTGTCTTTTCCCGACATGTCCAAAGCCCTTTTTTTTCTGCACACACACACACACATTGCATCTGCCCGCCTGCCCTCTCCCACTCCCGCTAGTAAGGCTTGTGCCTCCGAGTGCGTTCCAAGTACTGCTGGTCTTCTAAAAGGGAAAGGGTCATCTTTGCTTTAATAGTGAGAGAGAAAGAAAGGGCTCCAGCTTGTCTCTGCAGGCGTGTGTGTGGGGGGTGGACACGCTAAGCCTGCCCTCGTGTGACAGCCTGCACAGCGTCCTGAAACGGAGAGCTGTGTGTGTGAATCCAGGATGGAGCGCAGAACTCCACCCCGGGTTTTCCAGGCCACTGTGAACCAGAGGCTCTCTAGCAGAAAGATCACATGTAAAGCCTTCCCCTTTGTAGTGGAGGAGCAGAGAGTGACAAGCTATTTCTTGCTTGTAAAAAAAAAAGAAGCGATGTACCGACAGAAGCATTGTGGATTTGCTCCCTAATTTTTCCTTTTACCTGTGGCTGGATGAGGAGATTTGTACCCCGTCTCCCTGAGGACTTTTCCCCGCTTTACGCCGGAGTTACTTGCTTGTTACTTGGAAACGGTTGGCTGAGAGCACGGAGGATCGGGGCTCGCCTCTGGAACAAGAAAGTAAATCTGTTGGTTGTCTGCTTCGCTGGTTATGAATGTTTTCAGCCTCGGCTTTTTATGGCTCGCGCTCTCTGTGGCTCTCTTAAAGGAGAAGAAATGCATTTAGGTGGGGATTACCTTCTCTTTTCTCTAACGCTTTATTCCTGTTTGCTGCTGTGGTTTGCTGTGTTTGTTTTGGATTTGACCGTATGGTCACAGTTAAGTTTTACATGTCAGAATTAGGCAGGACATGTAATGTGGCAGCGATTCCTGTAACTGCGCTGCTCCCTGTGTCCTTTACATATTCTGCCTTTTTGAAGGGATTTGGACATTTTTGTTTATTATGTGTTTGTGCCAGTTAGACATGGTCAGATTTCAGATATATTTATTTGTTCATAAATAAGCAGTAATATTTTATATGACAAACAAGCCTGTGTTAAGGGCATTGGCATTGCTTTTTGTAGACTCAAGTTTACATTGTGACTTTGAACTTCGGAGTTCTATGATCAGCAGTGCCATCCACTGTTCTGTGGGAAACATTATAATAATTTATAAATCTTCCTTGTGCACATTAACACGGCAACATCGTCTTAGCTTCTCTCTTACTATGACTTGTCCTTTCCTTGTTTGTTTTGTACCCAGACAAATCTGTGTTTAATCCGGACTTTAAACTGAGGCTAGTGTCGTTCACATGTCACATTAAGGTCTGACCTAACAAACCCTAACTGATGTTGTTGTTGTCGTTCTCTTTGTGTCTCTCTTCTATGTTCATCTCCAGAAACGCTTCATTAAAGGCTTGAGACAGTTTGGCAAGAACTTCTTCAGGATCAGGAAAGAGCTTCTTCCCAACAAAGAAACGGTAAGTTCATGTTCATTCCTTCTTGGTTAGAACGGGTGTTTGAAAGTGAAAGAGAGACGTGTGTACCTTTTTATAATGTTAGTTTTTATATTCAGACATGGCACATGGAACGAGCCACATTTGTCTCAGGATACGCAGAACCGCTCCAACAGTAAACATTTATTTTTAATGTGGCGTTTAGTGTGCAGCTGTTTCCTAACCTGAGGCCTTATTGATAAGCACTTAGATCAGCCTGCCATCCTAAGCCCCCTGCTTTGCAATACCGTCCTATATCTCTCTCTCTCTGTGTCTGTGTGCGTGTGTCTCTCTTGCTCTCTCAGCACGCTGCTATGAAACATTTAGTTGTACCCAAGCTGAGTACCAGGCCGTGGCCATGTTTGCAGCCATTTAAAGTATACATCTGAACACATTGAGGGTTTATAAGCACCTATAGTTGGCAGGCAGGTGATGAGAGGTGTAAACGTGACGTGAATCATTATCCACAGCACAGTGCATTGTGTTTATTATATACTGTTCTTTCACTGTCATTGCATCGGAAGTTTACTTTTGAACTACGCAGAATAGTATGAAAGTTGTTATTCCAAGTTCAGTGAGATTAATCAATTATTATATCTACCTGCCTTAATAAGCTTGTTACACTGTTTATATAATGAGGTCAACAGTTCTTTAATTTCCGTCACAGAATACCCGACCACCAACAGGACCGATGTCTCATTTGACATCCGGTTGAGTGCATGAAACACTTCTCCATCCTGATCAGCATGGATGAATGTGAATCGTAACCAATCAAATGAGTCGCTCACTGCATTTCACTTTGAAGTGACATGTCTGTAGTTTTAAGCCTTGCCATTTGCTGATAGGCATGAAATGTAGGTAGACAGGCTGAATTAATATCTGTTGCACCCAGCGGCTGAGATTGTTTTGTTTATATTCCTTGGCAGAGAGATGTGCCTCTGTCAGAGCTCCACCCCTTATACATACGTGTGTGTGTGAGCATTTTAACATTATATTAATCGTTAAACCAACCTGTGCCCTATTAACGTAGCAGAAAGGGAATCATTCCGAACAATGATTAACCCAGAACCTAGCAGTTTACCCTGCAACCATCCGGCAACCTTGAAGCTGAAAACAAAGAATGTCTGCCATACATGGCTTGGGTTGTTTTCTTTCCTCGTTTTTTGTGGGGACCAGGCTACATGTATTTTTCTGTTCAGTAATTCTATTAAAGTTGACATTTAGGGTTAAGGGTAAAGCACATTTTAGTTAAGTGACATGCAAAGCAGCTAAGACATTTCCCACGGCAGGGAAAAATTTAATCATATATAGCGGAACACAATACAGTGATACACACCATGCTTTTTGTAGTATGCTGGCTATTTCTAGAAGTGGCAGATGATTGCCACAGTCTTGAAAGGGAAATCAAAGGGGATTGTCACACCCGTCACTATTTCATCCCCTAGTTGGTTTGGAGCCGAGGAAATGTCAAAGATGTCCCTCTCAAACCTCTATCTGTACATGCAGGCATAGGTCTTGATTTCTCCCTACCACTTCAGTCTTTGCATCATTAGTTGTGTTTGTATGTGTATCAGTGCGTTAGAAACGTCTTATCTTTTTCTTCCCAAAAATCTATTTGTACCTCTTTAATGTAGGATTACGATCCCTGAATATTAATTTCCTGATAAAAATCATCTGCACTTATTTGTGCCGGGTTAAAAAATATGGCGTGCGTCTGTGATTGGCTTTTGAGGACGTAATATAGCCTGTGTGTATGTTCATGGGCGCGCGCGGTAGAAGATGTAATACAATCACAGGACTCGGCACAGACACCCCCAGCGTCGAGCTGGGACAGATTAATCCTCGCGCCTCCCTCTCTTTGGCTTTCAAATGGAAAGATAAACTGCCCATTAAACATAGGCAAAGACGAGTGGATGACTGGGAGAGAGTAAGGTAGCGTAGTTTGAGCCGGCTAAATGTAGCCGCTGGAAAGCAGTGTTGCAGGGTTGTTACCGAGGCCAAAAATAAACGGCTTGCAGAAGCCTGCTATGGAACCTGCGCTTGTGATTAGAAAGGCTGATCTGTGAACTTGCCTGTCAATTCAGCCCCCTCAGGAAAGCTGCTGAACATGGAAGAACCACAATCTCACAAGATTGTTGGATGTCCGGGAAATGGAGAGAGGGCAAATTGAGGGACGGGGGATTTCTCCCATCGTGCAATGCCAAGCCATGCGAGGAGATGTGCTCTGTATGAGTGCGGGTGTTCCTGTAGCATGACCTGCCCAGGGCCGTGCACTCGATCACCCAGCGTCCTCAGCCAGAGCCCAGGCCGGGATGCGCTCTGGTCATGATTAGCTGGAGGGTTAGGCTTCAGAATGGTCAGTCCTCTACTGCACCCCCCCCCCCCCCCCCCCCCGCAATACAGCAACTAATAGCTGTGCTGGCCCTGAAGCGTCAGGGGCACTGCAACAGCCAGTGCCAGGGCCAGCCAGTACGCTGTGTAAACACACCAGGCCTGACTAGCGCTCAGGAATGCTTTATATAAAGTCACATAAAAGCCCGGAGGGGGAAGTGGGTGTGTCGCCTGGATGTCTGCAGCGATCCCGCACCGCCACCATTTTCCTTCCACTCAGGAGAGAATGTCACAGAAGTTGAGCCGGCCACTACCATCGTTCCCAATGGTTCACTGCGCTGAAGCGGCTGATCAAGGATCAGGTCTTAGTCTTGGTCCCGATATTTTCCACTGGACAAATAGTTTGGTTTGGCTTAATAGAGGCTCAAAGGAGCAGCGCTGCATATGCTCTGGTTGCAATGGTGCAGAGTTTAAGTGGTCACAAGTTAAAGTGGATGAGTTATGGGACAGTTTCCACTTTAATTTTATGAGAGGAACAGTTCGATTTTTAATTTCCCTCAGATACATAGCAATAAAGTTTCATCTTACTAATGATAATTAATGATAATTTTATTGAATCCTTTGATAGATGTGTGTACCCTTTTATCATTGCAGCAGTTAAAAAACATAACAAAAATATGCAGCACAAAGGATATTAAGGGGGTGAATAAATATTATTTGTTGAGCTGGTTCAATTGTATTGTCAAATAACTATTAAAACTACATTTATATTCTCTCAAGAGAAATAAAACATTTAATTAGATTTAATTATTTATATTTTTTATTCAGCATTGTTTCGAACTGTTAGAAAAATATAATGCACACCAAATATCATTGCAGTCTTTTTATCACCCAATAGCCGTTCTTTGTGTAGAATCACAAACACGACGCCACAGTGTGTGAACATGTACCGCGGTACCACTGTCAATTTAAAAACACATAAACCAGGAGGAGATCTCCTGAGATGCTGTCAGAGGAGCATCCAGACGAAGGGGACATGTGACCCTCCCTCCCTCCCTGCCTGTAGGCACTGTCCTTCACAGGCAATGTGGTGAGCACCATGCGAGCGCTGTTTACAACACAGCCTCACAGCAGATGTTTGCCTCTGCACAATCTGTACACATGTCAAGCCCGATTCATTGCCACGTCCTTCGACCAGCGGCACGGGGGCCCGGGGTTGAGCCTGATTATGAGTACTTTGGGCCCGACGCTGATTAAACCAGACCCACGTACTGCCAGGCCTGCTCTGCAACAGCTGCAGCCAGATTGAGGGAATAGCGTCCGTGTGCTTAGTAAACGATGTAGCGTGTTCAAATGAACGCTCATCAGGGATAAATGATCCTCCGGCAGGCTACTGGCGATTTAGCCTCCCTGTGAGTGTAGTCAAACCTTGTTGAGCCTAATAGATGGAGTGGCTGGAGGAAGGGCGCTTCCGCTGTAATTGAGTTCTTTGGTCAGCTCCGTGTTGTGATCTTTAGGGTGGGACCAGCTTATCAGCAGAACGACCCCCCACCTCCCCCTTTCTGCAAAAAGCTCTGTTGTTATCCAATCGGCTTTCATTGGCAAAAGCGCTTACAGCAGGAAAAACATGAGTGCTGATTCTTCAGCGTGTGCATCCCTGACCTGTGAAAGCAGAGCTTATTCAGTCATTCTCCGGCAGAAAGGCTCCACGCAGCAGGGAAAGGCTGTCTATTTAACTGCCTTTCACACACATGCACACGCACACTAGTGGCCCAGCCAAGAGCCTTTCAGTGTTCATTTTCACCCGCCTGTCTGCTTGGAGGCATTACTGAGCAGAAGGTCTACTTTTTATTGAGCTGCGTAAGGCCTTTACTTATAAGGTTAACATGGTCTTGTGCTGTCACTGGTAAAAAGAAAGGCTGGTTTTAATTGAGCCGTGGAGCTCTTTTATATATGTATATTGTACTTCACAATAAAAGTATAATCTTTTTTTTACCGGCATTCAGGCAATTAAAGTATCGCAATTCATTGTATATTCAAAACAAATGATAATGCTCCCACAACTGTACGGTAGCATTGAGAGCGTTTCTTTCTTGAACAGCATTTATTATTATGAAATGCTAGTTAGTTAATTTTAAAAAGATAATGCAGTTTAGCACCAGACAACTAGTTGTATAATATTCAGTAGTGATTCAAATCTTTTTGCAGAACTTAAATCTGGATTGAGGGACAGATTTCGTTTTTCCAGATGTGGCATGAAGGAATAATATTCCCCTCCTAATAACATTAAGCCAAACCTCGTCCTTTCCAAAATGCATTGGAATGATGCAAAAGTACCACTTACTGGAGAAATACACTGTATTAACCATTCGACTTAGTGAGCAGTGGAAAGCACATGCGTAGAGGTGATGTGTCACCATTAAGCCTCGGTTTAATTCAACCCCAAAGATAAACATTCTCCTCTGCCTCGCTCTGAAGTGAGCCTCGCAAGTCTTTTATTCCTCCCACTCCTCCTCTTCCTCCTCCTTCCTTCGGCTGCACACTGTGGAGGGAGCAAGAGGGGAACAGACCGGCAGCCCTAATGGAAGTTTACACAACTCAGTATCAGCCAGCAGGAACAGACACACACATACACACACACAAGCAAACAGTGAGGGAACATATCTCCTGCTGTTTTCTCAACTCCCTAACTGACTCATTGGTCTAAAATGTAGGGGTGATTTTTTTTTTTTATTGGGTGATTTTTTTTTATGTTGATTGTCCATTGTTATCCTTCGCTGGTTCTCTCCCCAGCCCTCCCCTCCCTAATTCCCCTGTTCTCTCCTTCCTTTCCGGCTCCTGCCAGTAACGGCCTTAACCGTTTGGCTCTGTGTCAAAGTAGGGGCCTTTTGTGGCCGTGTCACAAATCTGCCAGGAAAAACAGAAACCATCTGCTGTGGCCTGCGCCCGAGAGGGGATGAGAGTGTAAATACATGAGTTTAGCCCTCGCCCTCATCCTCGCCTGCAGGCCACACGCTGTCCTCTGTAGGCTTTCAGGATGATGGCTCAAACATACCGGAAAGGAGTAGGGGTAGGCTGTAATTACCCTGCAGACGCTCAGGAGAGTAAATGCACACCATTATGTGTGCTTGTGTTTGAATCAGAAGTATTTTGAAGACATCTCGCTGGTACTTTGTAATGGTTCACTTTTAGGTCCAATTGTCTACTTCGAGAAGTGTAGAATATCTCTTTTTGAGCTGCGAAATCCCGTTTGGCAAGACACTTAATCCTGCTTCAAAGTTTATATTATTTTAAGCTGTCAGCTGTTAACTGTTTTAGAGGAATGATACATCATATCTGTCTAAACAGCAACAGCTTTCTCCACTGACCTTAAAGGGGACATATTCTACCACCAGGTGTGAGTGTGATTAGCCTTACAAGTCGTTTAGAAAATCTGCCACATATGACATCATTAGTGGGTGTGTCCACCTAGATCTGTGCTGGATAGATGAGCAACGTTTACTTCAGTCCACTTGGTTGGCTGGTAGACTGAGCTATCCAGCACAGATCTAGGTGGACACGCCCACTACTGATGTCATATGGGGCAGATTTTCGAAACGGCTTGTAAGGACGAATCACACTCACACCTTGGGGTATAATATGTCCCCTTTAACTCCAAGCATTGCGAGCTAAGTTTGCCACTAAAGGTGCTAGTAAGGTGTTTTTTTGCTAGTGAAAGTAAATGAGAGTATATAGTAGTATAGAATACAATTAATTGGCCGAATTTGCCAACGATGGTCAAACTAGTGGTAACATGGAGAAAGATACACAGCTGCAAGCAAAATGAAAATAGTTGGTAGAGTTCAAACATGTACATCACACACGCTACCATTTCAAGAAGCAATAACTGGAATGGAAGCCCTGAGTGTCGTGATATGAGGTAAGCCCATTCCTTGTCGGATAATCCACCACCCAGAGCGCTCCTGCAGATGGAAGCATTTGAAAAAGGCCTTATAATACCAAGCTTATGTTGTCACTATTTCGTGTTAGTGGGAGCAGACGCGCACTCTACAATGATTTAGTGGCTTGGTAGAAATGATGTTGCAGAGGCCAGGGCAAGTCTTCCATTTCATTTTACAGCCTGGTATTTATTTTGTTTATTATGTACTTCATACCAGTGCGGTTTATAAAAATGGTTGGGGAGAAATGCCAAAAACATGAAATGGCTGCACTATCTTTGAATTTTAAATGAATGCAAGGCCATATTTGTTTAGCCCAGCCAAGGCCATGATATTTAACGCTTTAAACTAGAAATGTAGCCTTGGGCGTATGCCTCTATTACAAAGATTTAGTGACATTTATGGATGGGGTGAGTCAGTGATTGGATTTTAGGCTTCAGAGAGATCCCACTTGACTGACAGGCAGATCAGTGGAGCTATATCAACTGTCAAGCTGTCTGTTAACATAAATAGCACAGGAATGACATTTTCATAGGCAACTAAGAAACCCATTGGGGTAATAGGCAGTTAAGGGAGTTAAATGCCTATTTTTCTTGATCATTGTATTCTTGTTATTTGTGAAAGGAAAAAACAAATCCACCGTATGCAAGCGGTTGTGCATTGTCTTTTTCCCTTTTTTTTTTACCTCCATGAGGTTCACACTGCGCCAGGCCTTTCACTGGGTCATGAAGTATCTGTTCTCTGGCTGAAGAGACTACCGGTATATACCCAGTTATTTTTTTTTATTTTTTTTATTTTTTACACTTTTTCACACCAGTTACCAGCTACCCCTCGGTTGCACCTGTTAGGTCCCATTCAAAAGGCCGGGCTAATGTTTTCATTTGTCCCTGCCCAATATAATGGCACTTGACACAGTGCAAGTGATGGAGGGGCAGGGTGACCTTCACCCCGCGTCTGTGGAGACCATGTGGTTGTCAGCCTGCAGCGGCCAGGCAGAGGGCCACTGCTGAGAACAGTCATTAAGCACCAGGCAAAGCCAGCGCTCGGCACCACTCGACACTTTTGATCTGCACATTTCAATTAGATTTCACATCGGGGCGCCCGCCTCTCCTCAGTTTGCACCTGCGCTGGCTGCCTGTTCAACCTGCCCCTTCTAAAGAGAGAGGCAGGCACACAACAAGGCAGCCCTGCATCCACTCAATAACAGGGAGAAACACATGCTAACTCAATGGAGCCTGAGGAGCGCTGGGGCCGAATGACGGGAGGGGAATAGCTTTGTGTTTGTTGTTGTTACCATCCGCACATTCTCCTTAATAGTTCTTCCAAAATGCTTTATTTTCCCGGATAATAGTATTGCCGCTCTAAATGCTACGGGGGAGTGTGCCATTCCCCATTTTGTTCCGATTTGTCTTTGGGTTATGAGTCTCCCCTTGTGATTGGTCTCTGGGTTACCAATCCTCCCAGGGTGATTTGTATCACGTGAACTCCCATTGGGAAAGAAATGTGGAATGCATCCCACTATTCCAGATGTGTGCTCCACTGCAGTCGTCCTCCGAGCTGGTTGTGGAACTGTGCTTCCGAGCTCGTAAGATTTAGGCGACTTTCATGCTGGAATAAATAGCTTCTGCCGCCTCCCCACGGTTAAATTCCCCCAAGCATGCGAGAGGTTTCATTGAGCCGCTCAATATCCTCCCTTAGTGTTGCCAGCACTGCTCCGCCTGATAAGATGGTAGTCCTACAGGCATGGGGGGATATGCATCGCATATCCCCGCAGCGCTACATAAAGGCAGATCTTGTTAAAGGGGCATAAGCTGCCCAAGTGGAGCTCTTTCCCAGTCAAAGCAGTCACTGAGAAAGAATTATCTTGTACCGTTAATGTCAGATATTTACCCGGCTCGTTCGAGCGATAGAGGGACAAGCCCGTGATCCAGACTGTCTGTGTTTAGGCTGGCAAACATGGGGAGGAGCCGCTCACCAGAGACAGCTCTGCACTTATCCGGATAAAATATTATGTTGAGGAGCAGTTATACTGTGAGAATGTGTTTGTTCCTAACCATTATATTTTTTGATCATTGCATGCATTTAAAAAAAAAATATTTGATGTGACTTACGGCTTCCTGCCTCTTGGAGTTAATGTCGGTCATGGAGCTTTGAAACGTTACAAAGTAAATGCATTAAAGCAACTTGGCACAAGCTGGTCTTTGCAGCAAAGCTATTAACATGTTCTAGAGCAACGCACCTCTTTAATTTATGTCAAGTTTCTTAGCCAGACCTGGAAAGAAAATACAATCGATGGCCATTAAAACTGAGAGCTTTGTTGAGCAGCAGTTTAACAGACCGCAGGGCCCATATCTTAGACAACTGCCCTCTGTGCCCTAAAGATTACAGGTGACTTACAGCTCACCCAGCAATCCCTTCCACTCCCACCTTCATGGATTTATTATGGCACTGGTTGAGGACCACTAACAAGTTAGAGTTCACGGCATGGCAGTCAGGCAAACCCCCACAGGAAGCTGCATAATTGCTACTGACTCCGGTGGCCAATTTTCAGGACTTATTTATTATTATTTTGAGTGTGGCTGGAAAGCGGCAGTTAATTTGCACAGACTGCCCCGGCAAAGTGCTTTCTGATCCATGATTGCATGTGTTAATGTTTCAGTTGGCTATTGATTTCCTAGCAGCCCTTTTGTGAACTGGATTTATCCGCCTTGCTCACTGGCAAGGGCGCCCCTCCGAATGTTTGATTAAAGTTCAATTGACTCTTCCAGTGGAGGGGCAAGGAGCCATTTCACTCCCTATTTGTAGCGCCAAAGCTCTCCCCGACATGTTCTTTTGTTCCCATTCAAGCCCCTGCCACCCAGGCAGCCAGAACGGCACTGATCCTTATAACCCTGCATTCAGCCAGCCTCCTAACCTAATCCTGGGGCAGACACGGTCGTAGCACAAACACACCCGGACAGCCGCAAAACCCGGCATGGACTCTGTGACCGTGCTCCATTATAATACTGCTCTTGTTGCAAACAGTTGGCCGGATTAATCCGCGTTTCTTTGAATGTGTCAAAATTTGGGTGACGTTGATTGTGGAACACATTGTGACAATGTGGATTGTCAATGTTCCCTCTTTTAGCGGTCTATAAAATAAATTGTTTAATTATCTTTTAAGCAATTGAGGATATGATACCGTTCTCCACCACAGCATGGGTTCCTCAACATCACTATTGTTTTTTTCCTTCCCAGGGGGAACTAATCACCTTCTACTACTATTGGAAGAAGACCCCAGAGGCGGCCAGCTCCCGAGCCCACCGCCGACACCGTCGCCAGCCCGTCTTCCGACGCATCAAGACACGCACTGCCTCCACCCCCGTCAACACGCCGTCAAGACCCCCCTCCAGCGAGTTCTGTAAGCAAACACTCGCGCTGCCTCCATTCGAAAGGCTGGGGAATACATATCACGCTTCCTGTGGTTGGTGGACCTGTCTGTGGTGTTTCCGTGGCAGGATTAGGATGTATTAAATTGTGTTGTCTCCCCTCTTGCAGTGGACCTCAGCTCAGCCAGTGAAGATGATTTTGACAGCGAAGACAGCGAGCAGGAGCTGAAGGGCTACGCCTGCCGACACTGTTTTAGCACCAGTAAGATACTTCTATTTCTCACTTGGCAAATTGTCACTTTTTTCTGTGCACACGTCCGGATAACCGCTACACCGCAGCCCCTCATGACTACTCCCATCATGATTCTGATCCGTGCCCCCACCGCCCCCCACCCCTGCCTGCACCACACAGTGCCGGGTGACAGATGGGCATCAGCGGATGTCAGGACTAATTTGATCAAATCAGACACAAGCCCACAAGCCGGTTGACTTGCTGCAGCTCATTATCCCGGCCCTCTCTGCACACAGCTGGCTCCCCGTGTCAGCTCCCCATCTGACAGAGCTTAACATGGCTGCTGCCACAACAGGACCGGCTCATAGCTAGGCCTTTATGGTGTTAACTCCTTTTAACCTCGTCTGTTCTACGATACAAATAACAGAGGCTTAGGAAAGGGCTTGCAGCTAACCCTCTTACTACTACCCCAAGCTTTTGTTATAATTTTAGTTGTTAACAAACAGGCGGTCATATGTTTTCAAGTGTCAACATGAGCATAGCCCTCAGATGTCACATTAGAAGGTCGTTTAAGGCCTGTGTTCCCCTTGTGGTGACGACTGGTTACGGGCGAGGTTCCTCTCACATTTGGTTGCGGTACCTCTCTGTAAACGGCCTTTCCCCCCCCCCCTCCCTCCTTTTAGACTCCAAAGACTGGCACCACGGGGGCCGGGAGAACATCCTGCTGTGCACTGACTGCCGCATCCACTTCAAGAAGTACGGCGAGCTGCCGCCCATCGAGAAGCCCGTGGACCCTCCGCCCTTCATGTTCAAACCTGTCAAAGAGGAAGAGGATGGACTCAGCGGGAAGCATAGCATGAGGACCCGACGGAACCGCGGCTCGGTGGGAACCCTCCTCTGCCCTCACACTCTCCTCTACCCTCCTCCTCCTCCTCCTCCTCCTCCTCCTCCTCATCACTCTCTCCTCCCCTACCCTCCTCTGCCCTCACACTCTCCTCTACCCTCCTCCTCCTCATCACTCTCTCCTCCCCTCCCCTACCCTCCTCTGCCCTCACACTCTCCTCTACCCTCCTCCTCCTCCTCCTCCTCCTCATCACTATCTCCTCCCCTACCCTCCTTCTCCTCCTCCTCCTCACTCTCTCCTCCCCTACCCTCCTCCTCCTCCTCCTCATCACTCTCTCCTCCCCTACCCTCCTCCTCCTCCTCCTCATCACTCTCTCTCCTCCCCTACCCTCCTCCTCCTCATCACTCTCTCCTCCCCTACCCTCCTCCTCCTCATCACTCTCTCCTCCCCTACCCTCCTCCTCCTCCTCATCATCACTCTCTCCTCCCCTACCCTCCTCCTCCTCATCACTCTCTCCTCCCCTACCCTCCTCCTCCTCCTCCTCCTCATCACTCTCTCTCCTCCCCTACCCTCCTCCTCCTCATCACTCTCTCCTCCCCTACCCTCCTCCTCCTCCTCATCACTCTCTCCTCCCCTACCCTCCTCCTCCTCCTCATCACTCTCTCCTCCCCTACCCTCCTCCTCCTCATCACTCTCTCCTTCCCTACCCTCCTCCTCCTCCTCACTCTCTCCTCCCCTACCCTCCTTCTCCTCCTCCTCATCACTCTCTCCCCTCCCCTACCCTCCTCCTCCTCATCACTCTCTCCCCTCCCCTACCCTCCTCCTCCTCATCACTCTCTCCCCTCCCCTACCCTCCTCCTCACTCTCTCTCTCCCCAGAGCCTTGGCTTGAGAGCAGTTATCCATCACTCTGTACACTTAGAGCAAGCAGTAGCACGTTGAGACGTATAGTTTATGTTTAGTCGTTGCGAACGCTTTAAACTCTCTCACTCGGTCCCCGATGGCATGTCAACACGTCTAAAGGACACCGAATAACAAATGGAAATGATAAGAACGTAATCTCGGCCGCCTTACCGTGTGCGTGTTGCTGTGCTAACCGGGGGCTTGTGGTGGTGTCTGGGCAGATGTCGACGCTACGCAGTGGTCGTAAGAAGCAGACGGGCAGCCCCGATGGCCGCGCCTCGCCCACCAACGAGGACCTCCGCTCCAGCGGCCGCACCTCTCCCAGCGCCGCCAGCACAGACAGCACGGACAGCAAGACGGACCCCATGAAGAAGACCAGCAAGGTACTGCGCCAGCCACGCGTCGGCCATTAGGCCCCATGTGGGAATCACCAGTCCTCATATATTAGCTGAACCACATTAAGCAACAGCATTATAATGGCATGGACCATTCAGAACTAGTGCCATCCTAATAGACGGCCCACCAAATAATTGATCATGAGAGTAATGAAATGTTGGACTGTGACTAAGCATAGCAAATTTGCCCAAAATGAATGTACAGTGGGTTGCCCAATGAATCCCAGCTGGCCGCGTGTAGCCGCGATGAGCAGGGAAACGGAGTGAAGCTCGTGTTCCGGGTTTAGACTTGAGGGACGGCGCGTCCTGGTAGAGTCTCTCCTAATGCTGTGTTTTGCACCCACAGAAGATCAAGGACGAGGCACCTTCACCCATGAAGAGTGTCAAGCGACAGAGAGAGAAGGGTGCGTCCGACACGGAAGAACCCGACCGGGCCGGCCCCAAAAAGTCAAAGACACAGGTGAGCGGTTGTGTTTGTTATGGCGAAGCATTATTGCTCTAACTGCTGTTCTAATTAGCTCCTAAATTTGACTAACCAGAAACAGTCATTCCCTAACCTGTGTGATACAAACAATGTAGTCTAGTATATAGTAGTATAATGCAGGTTCCACCTTCCAAGAGCTGACACCTCTCCCGTCCTCTGTCCCTGAAGGAGCTGAGCCGACCGGACTCGCCGTCAGAGTGCGAGGGGGAGGGCGAGGGCGAGAGCTCGGACAGCCGCAGCGTCAACGAGGAGCTGAGCAGTGACCCCAAAGACATTGACCAGGACAACCGCAGCTCCTCGCCCAGCATCCCCAGCCCCCGCGACAACGAGAGCGACTCGGACTCGTCCGCCCAGCAGCAGCAGCTCCAGCTCCAGCTCCTACAACAACAACAACAACAACAGCAGCAGCAGCAGCAGCAGCAGCAGCTCCTGCAGGCCCAGCAGCACCCTCCAGTCATCCACTGTCAGCCGGGCACCTCCTCAGCCCCCGCGCCCCCCACGTCCTCGGCCCCCCTCATCCCCCTGCCGCTCCCCCCTACAGCGGCCTCGGCCTCCTCTCTACCTCCCCAGCTTCACCCGCAGGCTGGCCCGCTGTCTCTCATCCAACCGGGGGGCGCCCTCCATCCTCAGAGGCTGCCGTCTCCTCACTCCCCTCTGACTCAGCCTCCGGGCCCCCCCCAGTCGTTACCCGGCTCGCACCACGGGCCCATGCCCCCCATGTCTCACCCTCTACAGGTGGGCCCCTCTGGACACATGCCCCACCCTCCTCAGGGCTTCTCCCCCATGGGCCAGCCTCAGCTGCCGCCTTCCTCCATCGCCAGCCAATCGCAACCGCGGTCCCACACGCCCCCGTCCTCCTCCCAGGGCATGGGCCAGCCCCCCCGGGAGCAGCCGCTGCTCCCCGCCCCCATGTCCATGCCCCACATCAAGCCCCCGCCCACCACCCCCATCCCGCAGATGGCGAACCCCCAGTCCCACAAACACCCGCCCCACCTCTCGGCCCCTCCCTTCCCCCAGATGCCCTCCAACCTGCCCCCTCCGCCCGCCCTCAAGCCCCTCAGCTCGCTGTCCACCCACCACCCGCCCTCGGCGCACCCGCCCCCCCTACAGCTCATGCCTCAGGGCCAGCAGCTGCACCCACCTCCGGCCCAGCCCCCCATCCTCACCCAGTCCCAGAGCCTCCTCTCGTCGTCCTGCCACCAGGCCCCCTCACAGCCGCCCCCCCTGCCGCCGTCGTCGGCCGCTGCTGCTGCACCCCCCGGCTGTGGCCTCCTGCAGTCGCCCTTCCCGTCCCACCCCCCTCACCCCCCTCACTCTCATCCCTCCCTGCCCTTCAGCCCTACCCTGGCCCCCGCCGGCCCTCCCCCAGCCTCGACGAATCCCATGGAGCGCTGTCAGCCTCCCTCCGCCGCCTCTTCCTCCTCGTCATCGTCGTCTTCCGCCCCCTCGTCTTCGTCCATCTCCATGCCCCTCCCCGCGTCCGCCTCCTGCACCAGCGGCGGGCCCCCGCTGCAGGCCGTGCACATCAAGGAGGAGCCCCTGGACGAGATGGAGGAGCCCGAGAGCCCGCCTCCGCCGCAGAGAAGCCCCTCCCCCGAGCCCACTGTCGTCAACACTCCCAGCCACGCCAGCCAATCGGCGAGGTATGTACACGAGCCCCCCCCCCCCCCCCCGCGGGCGTTCAGAGGAGGTCGTCGGAGTGAGGTGCAGCTTGACTCCGGGTTAAGATGATGTGTAGCTCAGGACTTCCTCCCAGCCCGTAGGCTTTCAACTGCATATCTTCAGCCTAACCCTTCGTTCAAAGCCCAGATTAGCTTCTAGCTCTGACTGGCTGATCAGAGCAGGGAGATTAATCACAGTAGGATGGGTCCGGAGGCTTCTTAAGTGGCCTTGTGCTTAAGTGGCAAGGAGCAGCATTGAGGCTTTCTTTAAACTCATAATGGAGGTTTAAACTGACGGACAGGGTAATGGGGTTCCTGTTGGATACCGCAGGATAGCATGGGGTAAGACCAACAACAGTAATGTATCATAATGTATTTGTTTATTTCTGGACCACAGGTTTTACAAGCACCTGGACCGAGGCTACAACTCGTGTTCTAGGACAGACTTGTACTTCACTCCGATGGCTTCCTCCAAGCTGGCCAAGAAACGAGAGGAGGCTCTGGAGAAAGCCAAGAGGGACGCGGAGCAGAAGATCCGGGAGGAGAAGGAGAAGGAGAGAGAGCGAGAGAAGGAGCGGGACAGAGAACGGGAACGAGAAAAGGAGGCGGAGAGAGCAGCGGTAACCCTTTTCATACGATGCCCTCATCTGTTGTTTATTCTGAAGCATAATGTAAACAAATAAAACCATTTGATCATACTTAACTTGTCCCTACTTCTCCCCCCTCACAGAAAGCCTCCAGCTCTCACGACAACAGAATGGGCGACCCCCAGATGGGGGGCCAAGGCCACGGGCGGCCCTCCTTCGAGGGGCCCCCCACCACCATCGCCGCCGTGCCGCCCTACATCGGCCCGGACACGCCCGCCCTGCGCACCCTCAGCGAGTACGCCCGCCCCCACGTCATGTCGCCCACCAACCGCAACCACCCCTTCTTCGTGTCGCTCAACCCCAACGACCCCCTGCTGGCCTACCACATGTACAACGCCGACCCCGGCATGCGGGAGCGCGAGCACCGGGAGCGCGAGATGCGGGAGCGGGAGATGCGCGAGAGGGAGCTGCGGGAGCGCATGAAGCCCGGCTACGAGATGAAGCCGCCGGAGATGGACGGCATGCACCCCTCCACCAACCCCATGGAGCACTTTGCCCGCCACGGGGCCATCAGCCTGCCCCCCATGGCCGGCCCCCACCCCTTCGCCTCCTTCCACCCGGGCCTCAACCCCCTGGAGCGGGAGCGACTGGCGCTGGCCGGCCCCCACGGCCGGCCTGACATGAGCTACCCCGAGCGCCTGGCGGCCGAGAGGCTCCACATGGAGCGGGTGGCGTCGGTGGCCAACGACCCCATCGCCCGGCTGCAGATGTTCAACGTCACGCCGCACCACCACCAGCACTCGCACATCCACTCACACCTCCACCTGCACCAACAGGACCCGCTCCACCAAGGTGAACGCACCCCCTGCACCTCCACGTGGAGGCTGCTGTAGAGGCTTTAAGAGACTGACACCAAGTGGTCCATTTTATGCGCACATTTGTTATCATAAAGGGATACCGATTATAATGACGCCTAATATATTTTTTAAACCTATAATTCTTACATTTTTTATTAAAAGCTGTAGAAATATTTCCAAAAGTCAAAGAAGTGTTTGAAGTTAATACCCGTTTTATATTGAATCATGTGTATGTTACATATTTCTTTAGTCTCTTTACACTGCAGTTACAGGGATATCGATGCGTAGAGCGTGCCACTCTGATACATGATGCTGTGTGATGAGTGCCCTGACCCTGAAGATACTAACCCCCAGAAGGTGGTGGTGAATGCCTTGTGTGTCCTCCAGGTTCCGGGGGCCATCCGCTAGCGATGGACCCCCTGGGAGGAGGACCCCACTTGGCCCGCTTCCCCTACCCACCCGGTGCCATCCCCAACTCCCTCATGGGCCAGCCGCAGCACGAACACGAGATGCTGCGTCACCCCGTCTTCGGTACAAGACCCCCCACACGTCCCCTCACACCCCCTCCACCTCCAACACCTGCAAAAGCCTTGCTTCAAATACACTCTATACTATACTTACACAGACACGCTAAATCACTCACCTCTCTGGCTTCCCCCCTCCTCTCCAGGGACCCCCTACCCCCGGGACCTCCCGCCCGGCCTGGCGCCGCCCATGTCGGCGGCCCACCACCTGCAGGCCATGCACGCCCAGTCGGCGGAGCTGCAGAGGCTGGCCATGGAGCAGCAGTGGCTCCACGGGCACCACCACATGCACGGGGGCCCGCTGCCTGGCCAGGAGGACTACTACAGGTGAGCCCCGGGCCCCTCTACTGGACTACTGTCAATCTAAAGACTCCTGCCCCGCTGGCTCGTTAAATGAGCAGTTAAGGGGTTGGCTATTTTGCTCAAGGAGGCCTCCATGTTGGTGGGCAGACATTGGGCCTCGGAAAGAACACTCAGAATGTTTGCAGGAAGTCAAACCCGCTTACCGCTAAACTATCCTTCCCTCTATTGGTCAATTTGTGGATGTTTCTATTCAAAGTGACTTTCTGTTATTTTGATCATTAAGTCGTTAAGGAGAAGGTAGGCATAAGGCATCTTGCTCAAAAATGCCAGCAGGTAGACAGGGAACACAGAGGTTCAAACCCTGAACCTTCTGGCTGGGATTCAAACCCCCTAACCTCTAGACCAGCCTGCTCACCCGTATCAGCTCTGTATCTAACGTACGTAATGTTGTTGCGTTTCAGTCGACTGAAGAAGGAAAGCGACAAGCAGCTGTAAGGCCCGCCCCCCCCGTTTCCCTGAGGGGGGAGGAGCCTGACTGACAGACACGGAAGGACGTTGTTACGTACTGGTCTGGGGAGGGAGGCGAGAGCTCCTTTGAACACACATTCAGTCACCAAGCGCAGAGCGGACGAGCGGATCGTCTGAGAACTGTTTGTTTCGGCTTACGTTCCTGTCCATGGACCTTTTCTTTTTCAAGACATTGACTTTCTTTTGGTATATAGCCAGTAGTAACAACATTCTCAAGGCTCCTGCATGACAAACTTCCTTGACATTTTTTGTAGGTGCTAGAACAAGACACTGTGCTTATCAATGACAACCACGAAAAATATTTTAAAAAAAATGAGACCGGTCAGACAGTTTATGGAAAATATACAAGTGCTATTCTTAAATTCAACATTTATTTTAATACATTGTTGGGTTTTTTCATAATTTTAAGAAAAGCTACAGCATGGCATTTCTGAGTCTGTAAATAGTATATATAAACATATAATTATTATTATAATTATTATTATTACTACTAGGTGTGGACTCCAACCCAAGTCGTCTCAGCCTCCAGTACATTTGTTTTTTTCGAAGCATTATCCCTTGTTTCAGAGGGGAGAACCAAGGCATTACACAGGCAGCCAACCTTTTTATTGTTGTCCTATTCCCACCCCCCACTGCGAGAGTCATGATTCAATGTGGACTTATCTCGTTCATCCATCCATCAACTGGTCCATCACACACCACATTGCGAGAGGCACCAGAGTGTCAGACCGGGCGAACTCAGCGTGAGTTAAACTGAATTGAAAACACTTGAAAAGGTGACGCTGTGGTCACCGGGGTGCCTGTGACAAACACCCCGGGGCCCGACGGGGGAGGAGAGAAAAGACAAATTGCACTGACAGAACATCTTTGACCTCCATCCATTGGATTCGAACGCTTCACTCATAGAGCTGAGAAATGGGCCGCCACATGTTTTAATTTCGGACCGAACTGAGGGGTTTACGAGAGGGTTACTCCTCCGGGTCCTTTTAACGCCTGTTCTATAGAAACAGATTTTAACATTTCACCACAACTGCAACTGGAGCCCTATAAGACATTTCAGATGGCTTGGTCCTCAGCCGGTGCCATAAGACATGGTGTTGCTCAAACCAAGTTCTGTATTACGGTTCCCGCCGTCATGCTTCATCCTCCATCCCTGGCTGTTGACTGTGACACTACGGAGCAGAGGGTGGGTGGAGGGGCGGGTGGAGGGCTGTGTCCCCTGCACCCAGGACCCCCAAGAGAGGGACCACCGGCCTCTTCCATTCCTCTGTGGAGGATGTGTTGAGCCTGCGTGTGTGTATGCGTGTGTGTATGCGTGTGTGAGATCACTGACTGTTACATGTATGCTCACCTGTCAACCCAGTATGTGTACGCCCATGTGTGATTTCTCTGCGGGCTCCCTGCCTTAGCATACGTAACAAGGTTTTTGGTGGTCCTTACGTTGTTTGTGCTATGCACCAAGAACTAGTTATCTTACTTTTATACTTTATATTGATACCCGGTAAACTGTGGCTACACTCGTTTTTTTATTATTATCGTTTATCCGTGAACACGTACAGAGGTAGGGCTCTTATGTTTGGAAGATATCACACTATCTAACGTGTCTGGAAGCTTGCGGACGTAGGCCAGCTTATGTCCCTTAATAATTAAGTCTGGCAAGCCCTGAGAGAATCTGTTTGTCACTTCATCTCAGTCATCATCTACCCGTCTCTCTCTCTCTCTCTCTCTCTCTGTGTCTCTTTCTCTCTGACTGTCTGTCTCGATGTCTCTCTCTCACTATGTCTGTTTCGATGTCTCTCATTATCCTTCCTGCCTCAACCCCCCTGCCTTCCAAGTCCCTCTTTTCGTGTCTCCAAGAAGCTTTGATGTTAAGTGTTGTCAATGGTTTAGCTTCTTGTTTCAAAGCGGCAATAGCAGAATGTAAATTCTGACTGCTAAGATTTATATATATACTGGTTATCTTGAAGCTTATTGTACATACTAGTAGTTGCCATGGGATGACACAATGTAAACAAAAAGTAGAAATAATAAGAACAATTGTGAGTCCTGTGTTCTCTCCATTTGAGTATTTTGTATTTTTTTTTGGAAAAATGTGTGGAATTAAAATAAATGACTAAGTTACACCACATCACATGAGTTTATTTATGTCATTTAAGTAAAGAGCAGCTTGCTTTGTTGCAGTGATGAACAGTAACCGCATTAGCCAACACCGCGATATCTGTATGCTTAAGCGGTTTCACAGTCTTTGTACTGCACTCTATTTTACCCCCATCGCTAACCGCAAGGAAATGTGTTTAAAAGGTCACTTTATTATACTACTGCCTGCCATCATTCACTCTTGTAAACTTTATGTGCCTCAATCCAGCAAAAAATGTTTTGCATATTTTAAAGGCCTACTCACATAATACCAATATTATAGATGTGCATGCTAGTTCAATAATACGTCTATTCTGAGATCACCATAAAGGCAAATTATCAATGTATTCTTGTCACCAATTCCCCCACTTCCCCATTGCAGATGTATTTATATTTTCTTTGTGGGACTCGGGTCGGGGGAAATGGCAGCCCTAGTGCTGCAGGCTGTTTAGTATAATAACATCAGAGCACAACTAAGCCCGAAGCAACAGCTACTCTGCTGAGATGTGGAGTGCTATCCATTGGCCAGCGCTGTCATTTCATCCTGGTTGGGCGAGTGATGGACCAGCAATCTGTTATGAGGCGCCATGCCGCGATGGCTGTCATAGTGCGAGGGAGCCATTATTTCTTCTCTGCTTTCTGAAATAATGCCCTGTCCTCTGGAGAGAGCAGGAGAAATGGAGGTTGCTTGTTTGCTCTATCCCGAGGCTGTCATGCGACGAGAGGGAGAGGTGCTGCTGCTGTCTATTGTTACCGGCTCCCCTCGCCTTCCCCGAAAGACACAACAAGACGTCAGAAACAATGCAGCGCTGTGCTGCTTGAATAATTCATCTTCCGTCCTCCTCGAAGATGGAGCGACTGTGATTCGTGTCAGCTCAAATCCTTTTCATAAGACTCTGTGTATCCCTCAGGCAGCCTCTAGACGAGACACACACGCGCGCGCGGGCGCGCACACACACATTCTCTGTCCCGAATACATCTCCCAGCTCTTCCTGAGACTGAACGGCAATATGTCTTGTGTTACCGCGCCACGTTCGTATTGTCTGGGTGCAACAGAATCTCGGATGTAAAACCTTATTTGTTTTCTTCTCCCGTTGTCCTTCCCTGCCCCCCTCTGGTTGCCGCTCCGGTGGGCCTGCCGCTGAGCGTTATGCTAGGACCTTCATGTTCCAATGTAGCGGCATGCATGCTGGCAGTGCGTGTGAAGGTAGCGGTGGTGGTGCTGAGCAGGTCTCTGCTCATCCCAGACTCTTGGTGTCACAGCCGGGGATAGACACTGCTCCTGAGTTTGTGTCAGGCCACTCCCCGTCTTGGGCAAACCTCGACTAATGTTTTCTATTTCCTGTTCCAACTACTATACTTTATATTACAGTAGTGTAGGTTATATATTTATATTTAGTGTGTTATTGGTGTCAGTGAGGCCGACCCCAAACTCACACATAACTTGTATTGCCTTGTTCACATATCAGTTAATAGCATGGGAATAGAAGGAACTATAATATTCCATTAGTCTTAATAATATTCACATAATCTATTCATATTCTAATTTATATTCCTCTTTTAAATTGTAATCCAGTCATTCTAATGCATTGTGCAGTTTGTTGGATGAATAACAGAGGAAACCATAACATTTAATGAAAAGCAATCCAGACGGCAAATTACTTTTTCCATAAAATGGTTCAAGCCATTTAAAACAGTCAATTTGTTCAAGTGTTTGCAGTATCACAACATTCAACTTCAAACGACCTTGGATCCTGGTTGGGGGGGGGGGGGGGGGGGGGAAGTCAAGTCAAACAAACCCGTTGGTTTTGTGTAAGTCAGTGAGATGCCACGACCAAACCTTGGGTAGTAGGCCTTCTAGTACTCATTCATGTTCAGAATAACAGAGCTAAGACTACACTTTCCAGTTGCAGACTCTTTACTTTCCAGTACACAAATGTGTAATTTGGCAAAGAATGTCCTAGACGCATCCTATTCAAATATATGAATAAAGGGCCCATGGCCCATCGCACCACTAAGATCATTAGACCTATTTAGAGGGTTATTTTACAGCAGCATTTTTTCCAAAACTAGTCTAGTGAACCCTCCTCCATCTTGCACACGCAGCATTCTCCAGATCCATCGCTAATTGCCTCGCTTGTAGTTCTTCTGAACCCCCCAACCGCCACCACACGCACACACAAACTCAAGATAGTTTCTGTAATCATGGCCTGCTGTTCTGCATCAGGCGGTGCAGGTGTTTCATCTCAGCCTAGGATACTGCTCAGGTGGCTGTAAATGCTGTCAAACTTTAACCAGTCGAGCTTGTCTGTCTGTCTGTCTGTCTGTCTGTCTGTCTGTCTGTCTGTCTGTCTGTCTGTCTGTCTGTCTGTGTGTGTGTGTGTGTGTGTGTGTGTGTGTGTGTGTGTGTGGTCTGAAACTGAAGCCGCAATTCCAGACCACACACACCCACAGAGCTTCTCGTGCATGAATAAACGACTTCCCCTTCGTGAAGGCATTGAACTGCGACGTCTCAAATTCCAGTGTTCCCGATGGATTAAAATAACTTTTTATATGTGTATCACTATAGGCTATCAGTAAAAGCAGGTAAACAATTGTGTACCAAGTAGAGCTGTAGTGTGGTTTTAACATTATATATCATAGATTAAACTGACTTTCTATATTGTACAAGTTTGTGGAAACTAAGAGACTTTCTTCCACACGAAACAATCCCTCACTAATAATGGTACATGATTGGTGGCTGGCATGGCAACCACACATCCTAGTAAAATAGATTGACATTGAAATCTTATTTTTATTAGGTCTCCCAATACATTACTTTTTCGTGTTTCCCGGAGGTCAGGGGATTAAGGGCATATGACGCCATCGACAAGCGGCCAAATGTAACTGACTGTTATATTGAATAAAACGACATTTATATGGATTTGAGAATTGTTTGAAACAATAGGGATAATATATGGTCACAACTCAACAAAATATAGTTCCAATCGTTTTTAGATGTGTTAATGTTAAAAGGTTTCAAATTCTACTTTTAACGTCTCTGTTGAGCAGCCCCTGGGGTCAGAGTGGTGCGGTCACGGTAAATGATTTGATTCAGCCCTCTTCCCTTCTCTCCACTCTCCTCCTTTTCCCCTCCAGCCTTCTCTCCTCCTTTACCCTCATTTTCCCTTCCCTGTCCGGCCTTCTCCCCTCCTCATCCTTATCCCCTCTCCTGTTAAATCGCTCCAAGTTGGTGGCTGGCAGATGTAGTAACTGATTTAGCAGCTGTTGAGGCAAGGCAGCCAGAGCCTGTAGCATACGCTCTGGTCAGAACAAAGAAAGGCGCACCAACACCACGCAGGCTACAGCCGCCGCAGTGAGAAGCAGCGGGCAGCTACGGAAACGGCAGTAAACGATACACTGCTGTGTAGGTCCAGCGCTGCGGTCTTTGAATCTTGATATTGCCTTCAATTTGTTGTTTTTATTTGGTGTTCAGTGAAAGCTCCCCCAAGCGCTTTGATCACTTCCCTCGATTTTGCAGGGTTCCAGCTATTTGGTTACAGGGTAACTCGAAGCTTTGGCTGTGTTAGCTGATGGTTCGCATGTCAGCAGAGGGGCAAAGCTCGCTGTGTTCCACCTAAGGGTCTCAGCACAAAACAAACGTGCTTGACTAAACCGCTCTCTTCGGGGAGAGCGGGCCGTGCTCATGCTCATAAGTTTTTCATTCTCTAGCAATGGACGGCTATAGGGCGCCCTCTAGTGGGACGGTGTGTATAGTTCACAATTTACAAGTATTTTTATTTATAGCCTACTATTGTGCAATATGAAGATATAACTGACCTTCTGGGGGAAAGGAATCTTCCTCTCTCAATTTTCTTTTCTTTCTGCCATCACTTCCAATAAACCAAAGACAAGGAGTACAACTAACAATTTGACACAGAACAAGCATAATAATCCTACTATTAGTTTGTTTGAAAAGTCTGAAATTTTGTAGACCTATAATGTAGACCCATCTTATTTATTTAATGTCACAATAGAAACTGACTTGATCAACTCTATCCATCTGTCATACTAGTTGTGCAGACACAATATTAACTTTAGTAACTGGCAAAAACGAAGCCAACTTCCTAGGTCTGTTTTGGTTCTTTTATTTATTCCGCCAGTGGTAAAAACATGTATTCAACATAAAATGGAACAGACTTAAGTGAAGCTGTAGATTTAAACTCTGGATTGTGCTAACATATTTTCGAGGGCCCCAAAAATGGTACAGATGTCAAAAGCACAGGCGTAGAAGAGGATAAATAACATTAAAAAAAAATCTTTGTTAAGACCTGTGAATAGACTCGTTAAAGCACAATCAAAAAGAATTGACAAAGGACATTAAAGTGCAATATTTCCAAAAAATATTATCATGCGGTTCTACATAAAAACATTGAGTTTGAAGTGGCCGTCCATGATAAATTCAGCATACTCCAGGTATGCTGAAGGCTTAGGCCTTTTTGTGTGGTTCAGAAA
This sequence comes from Gadus morhua, assembly GCF_902167405.1. NCBI lineage: Eukaryota > Metazoa > Chordata > Actinopteri > Gadiformes > Gadidae > Gadus > Gadus morhua. Next base: position 15,978,672 of record NC_044048.1, on the reverse strand, counting down.
TTATTGAATCTAACAAGTTATTAGGTTATTAGAACAGACATGGAAAGTAACTCCAATATGCTCAACATAACGCAATGCACCTGAAATAAACTGTTAGATTGAGAACTTTTAAAATTGCTTAAGGACCATTGCGACATAGGCCTACCATGAAGTAACAAAAATATGGTAAAACACGCTAGCACTGACTGAATCAGTGTTAAGCGAGAAATAATTCACCTCAAAAAGAGAGTTTCCAAGTCTGAATTGGTGAACTTCATTAACGTGTATTATCAGGCCATTTCTGAATACACATTTCTATTGCTCTTTAGTTGCTGAAGTTTAACTTCAGAAAGACTAACCTTTCAGAGTCCATCTGGGATAATGTTACTGACGTTCCTTCCTGAACTATAGCAGTCTGCTGACCTCTAGTGGTGACCTCGAGTTATTCAGGTCACCCACGCTCCGGAGGACACCCTCGCTGTAGCAAGACGCTAATCGCGCTTCAAATGACACGAATTACAGAGTGGATACCCACCACCATACAAACAAAAAGAGGTTCATGGGACCCTTTGTGTTCTGAGGTAAGTTTGATGTTTATTTAGTTGCAATAAATCTGAATCTCCAAAGAGATGCAAAGTATATTCAGATCATTGGATTAATCCTGCTGTTCTGTTTTAGCTTCAAACACTGCTGGCCACATCTTAACTTGAGCCAGCCGGCCATTTTAGTTCTTCAGATTGCAAAGTGGGTGTCAGGTGTCACACAGACAACAATCTTAGTGAGATACGGTAGCGTGAGATGGAGCCACCTGCACTGGCCTTGGCGAGTGTAAATGTCCCGGTCAAAACCTTGTGAATTCAAGTCAAATCCATGTTAAACTTGGGAGTCCGCCTCATCCCGGCGGGGCTGCACGGGGTGTTTCTTCCTCCTGGCCGGGGCCTCTGGTTGGCTGGCTTCGTGCTCCGCCTCAGGGGACACTGACTGCACCAGGAAGTGGGGGGCGGGGTGGGGGGCGGGGACGGGGCGTCGCTTCCTGTTCTGGGTGGAGCGTTTGGTGAGGAGGAGCCGGGCCACGCCCTCTATGTCGCACGAGGTCGCCTGCATGGCCTCCGCCATCTCCCTCCTGGTCACCGAGACGATGTCCGGGTCTGCGGCCAGCGAGTCCAGACCACTCCCCATGAGGGCCTGGAAGGAGAGAGGGTCATGTACCTCACGAGGCTCACGGCTCACTTGTTCAACCGGACCCTCCACAGCCTCCCCCTTACCCCCCGCCTCCCTTACTCTCCTAAAATCACCCCTCTGACGCACTTGTTGTATGTTGTATGTCCTGGCACTTAAAAATAGTACTTAGCATTTGTGTAGTGTCTCATCCTAGCTATCTATGTGGGGAATGGGTTAACCTTGCCATTGCTAGGGCTTGGCACTTGTTTCTATGAACATCTTTACTGTACCGACAGCAAACTATTGTTGTTTCTCTTCTGACAAATGTTCTTATTGTAAAGTTGCTTTGGATAAGTCGCTTTGCTAAATGACCTAAATTTAAATGTATATGTTATGGCTTTGTAGTGTTGTTTTTTGCTGAATGGCTCATTCAATATCATATATTCAATATTCATTCACAACCAGAACCACCAGTTATTTCCTTCACGACATTTAGACCTCAGAAACCAAACTGCAATAGGATGGGAATTGAATCCTCTCTCACCTCCTGTATGAACTGGTCTGTCGCGGGCAGGTTCTCTGCACAGTCTGTTTTCCGGGCGCAGGTGGATGAAGGCGGATGTCATCACCGGCACAGGGGGAGAGAGAATGAAAGGATCAAGTGGACTGCTAGATAAGACTACAAGAAATGTTGCGTGTTGTTTGTCTGTGCTGAGCCCTCTTCTCTGAACTCACCAAGCTCTTCATCGTCATACAAGTCCTGCTGACTGCCTCCAGAGGGAAACCTATTAAAAAACATAAACACTACTCATCAGATCGTGTTTGTGTGATACAAAGTAAATCCAAAGCCCTCTGCAATAGTTTCGCTCCTAAATATTGAGAACCAGTAATTGTTAACATCATTATAGTCATTACAGTTCATGTAGTTATTATGAACGTCATCATATGGAGACGCTCACCCAGCCATAGCATTGTTATTGCTGTTGTCGCTGAAGAAGAACGTGGGGGCAGGCTGGAAGCCCGAGGAGTCCGGGGGAGACTCCGGCTGGCTCTCAGAGAACTGGAGGGGCCGCTGGCTGGTCTGCTGGGCGACGGCCGGGGGGGCGGCCTGCTCCGACGAGAAGGAGTCCATCTGGGTCCCGAACAGGCCGTGGGTTCGCTGCACAGGGTAGACAAACAAGCACCGCCCACTTTACCAGGCCGTTGGTGCCCCACACACACCAGGGGAGATCAGGCCCCATGCACACATGTATTCTATTTGACTCTTTATATGGATCACATCGGAAAATTAATCAAAATATTGGTAGGATGGCCGCACAGGCGTGCATACACAGGTAGGCACACACACACGCGCACAACAAGTCCACAAACAAAATGTATCACAAGAAATGTGATGTATTGACCCAGACTCCTTCTGAGTATAACTGTCCTTCTGCTCCAGCGTCAGGCAGTGCCGGTCTCACCCTATAGATGCCCTCTTCTCCAGCCAACGCCATGGCGACGTCCATCTCCTCCTCGTTCTGGAGGTCACCTGAGATGGCCCGGTGCAGCTCCGTCGCTGCCTCCTCGTCGATGCACCTCAGACCGGCCTGGGACAACATGGAGGTACAGTGACGCAGACCACAACACCAGGGCACAATGCTGAACGCTACAGTGCAGGCAGAACATATTTCATTTTCTCTCTGAAAAGATTTCCTTAGTTGTTTTTCCTTTAAAAGTCAAAACATGCTTTTGTGAACATTTAAAGTTATCTCTGTGTAAAGGGTTAGTGCTTTACGTAGGAATAAGGTTAACCCTATGTCCAGCATCCACCCCTTACACACAGTATAGTCAAGGTTTACCCTGGTGAAAGGGTTAGTGTTTTACATAGGGTTAGGGTCAGCATCACGTGGTGATACAAACAACCACAAAGGCTGAGGATTTTCCACCATGAGCCCCTCGTGAACAACACACAGCTAAAGGTCGGTACCTGGATCTCTGGCCCCGAAGCAGACTTCTTACTGGGCCGGTAGCCGTAGTACTCCTCCTGTCGCTGCATGAACTTCCGGAAGTATTCCTGGATCAAGAAGGTGGAGTAGAACTTTCCCACCGTAACCTCGTCGTCTGGAACCAAACACAGCGGTTGTCAAGGAAACGGAACCGATTAGCTCTGGCCCAACTGTGTTAGGTCCGACCGCCTGCTGGTAGAAGGACTTGGTCCAGCCGTGTCACGCTGGTCACACGGTTACCGATGCTTGTTAAGTCTGTTCCACTGCGGTGGGTCTTACCTCCTATTGGTGGAATGACCTGGTCCAGGAGTTTCATGCTGGTGCGTTTCCAGATGGACTTGATGATGGCCCTCAGCTCCTCGTTGGCCTGCTCGAAGTTGCCTTGTCGAGGGAAGACACGGGGGACACCATTGGTTTGGGTTCGACACTCGGATGACTTCATGGGTTGTTTTCTATCGTCAAGCTCTGAGATGTGTACCTTCTGTTTTGATCTTGAGGGCGGTTCTGACCAGAGCGAACAGGGTGGCGTTGAAGGTGACCGTTCCGTCACTGTTCAGGGGCATGTTCATGCTGATTAAGCGCTTCAGGAGAAACAGAAGAACAAAGAAATTAGAGATTACTCCAAAAAGTAGAGTAAGGAAAAAGTGGTATGTGCAAAAAAAATGCCTCAAAAAGGGAAAGCTTGTGGAATAGATAGTGTTGATATTTGTGAACCATCGGTAGATGTACTAGGAACAGACTACCGGTGTAGGTTGGGTACCTTGCACGCAGCGCGATGGGGACAGAACTTGCCGAAGCCGAGCGGCGGTTGTATGCGTCTCAGCAGCGTAACCACGTCCAGATGTTTGATTCGCCCCCTGCAGGTCAGAGAGCACAACACCGATCACATCCTACTGCAACTGGGAGACAGAACACTTATCATGAAAGGGATGACGGTTTGGATAACAGGTTAAAGTGGGAGGATTTATCGATTAGTAATTCAGAAAGGACTTCCATCAAATAAGATGGTTGTTCAAGGTGACATATTATACCACCAGGTGTGAGCCTGCCGTTTTGAAAATCTGCCTCTCCTGACATCACAAGTGGGTGTGTCCACCTAGATGCGTGATGGATAGATCAGTCTACCAGCCTAACTAAGGGACTGTAGCAAACGTTGTTCACCTTCCGTCGTACATCTAGATGGACACGCCCACTTGTGATGTCAGAAGAGGCAGATTTACAAAACGGCTTGTAACGGCTAATCACACTCACACCTGGTGGTATTATATGTCCCCTTTAAGTGTGGTTACGTTACTCTATTAAATTAGCATTGTGATAATGGACACCCGTTGTCTTTAAGGTGACTTATTCGAGTGAGCCTCACGTGGCTTCAGGGTCATATTCAGCCCAGATCTTCTTAAACTCGTCCAGATGATGCGGACCCAGGAGCGACCAATCACGTGTCAGGTAGTCAAAGTTGTCCATGATGACGGCGACAAACAAGTTAAGAATCTGCGAGAGGAGATGAAAGCAGTTTGTACAGTTTTGTGATTTCTAAATAATTAGCAGCCCAGACCCAGAAAAACATATTTGGGGTTTGACTAGTATCACTGGAAGCAGTGACCCTGTATCTCAAGTCTATATATCTACCCTATACCCTGTATATATCTACCATATACCCTAAATATATCTACCCTATACCCTGTATATATCTACCCTATACTTTCTATATATCAGCCTTATACCCTGTATATATCTGCCCTAGACCTTCTATAATATCTGCCCCATACCCTGTATATATCTACCCTATACCTGTTTATATCTACCCTATACCCTGTATATATCTACCCTATACCCTCTATACTATCTGCCCCATACCCTGTATATATCTACCCTATACAATATACGCTATATATATATCTACCCTATACCCTGTATATATCTACCCTATACAATATACCCAATATATATACCCTATACCATATATATATCTACCCTATACCCCAATTGTTTTTATAATTTATATTTTCCCTCTATACCCTCTAATATCGTCCCTATATCTATATATCCATTCAATATTTACCCTATACCCTATATGTATCCCTTCTATATGTCCCCTATACCCTCTTTATATATACTCTCTACATAACTACCCTATACCACACTATGTACCCACCAGGAAAGCACACAGACAGTAGAAGGTGAGGAAGTATATGACAGCGAAGTTGGCCCCGCAGGTGAACTCGTCCCCGGGCAGGAAGTCCGACTTGGGGTCGCACCTCTTCCCATACATGCAGGCCAGCATGATCTCCTGCCACGCCTCGCCCGTAGCACACCTGTTGTATATACACACACACACACACACACACACACACACACACACACACACACACACACACACACACACACACACACACACACACACACACACACACACACACACACACACACACACACACACAGTGTTGGCTCAGTAAGCGTCTGGCCTCCTGTCACCTTTGACCTTTTGCCTCCCATGCTTGGATAACTCGACTGACCGGAACAGCATGAGGACGGCCTGGGGGAAGGCCTGGAAGTTGTTGTTGCGGTCGATTTGCGTGCCGTCCTCTAAAGCTATCTTTCCAAAGATCTGAAAGGGGAAACATGTCGCTTGGTTGGTCTGCTCCAATAGGGGGGGGGGGGACTGCAATAATCATAGTTTCAAGCACTCACTGAAAAAGCATTATCAAGACGTTTCCAAAATTCTATCGGATGTGAAACCATTAGTCTCTGAGGGCCTGACCTGCATCCCGATGACAGCGTAGATGAAGAACAGCATGATGATGAGCAGGGCTACATGTGGAAACGCCTGCCCTCACAGATACGTGCACACACACACACACAAACAAACACACAGAATCAGATGGACGTCCTTAGACCTGATCATGATAAAGATGATGATGAGGATAAGTGTCCAACCTGGAAGGACTTGATGAAGGTCCACAGTAGGTTACGGATGCCCTCCGAGCGGTTCAACAGTTTGACCAGACGCATGACACGGAACAGTCGGAAGAACGTGATGGACACCCTTGCGTTCTCAGAGTCCTTCAATACAGAATGTAGTATTAGTTCACAATATTGTCACGATAATGAGGATATATGAAATGGGCTAATATGCTGTATATGCTTTGTTGCTTACCGCTATAGCCTGCATTGGATTTGTCTCCTGTGATGTGTGGAAAAGGAAGTTATTGATTTGGGGAAAGGTCGTAATATTAGAGCTAATCAACATGCAAAGGGTTTAGCGAAGCTCTGAGACGTTTTCACAAAACCGCGTCAAAATAGTGTTACTACAAAGGAGGTCTAAGCAAGGAATGATGAGAAGCTACTGTGTAGCTCACGCTAAAAACATAGCATCCACTCCAATTCAAATGTCACAGTATTAACATCCAAAGTGTAAGTCTATAAAGGCCACATAGATCATCCATATTAGCGATAGAGACATACAGTTTGTGAGCACGGGCAATTCACAAACACGGACTACCTGAACCCCGGTTAACAGGCCCATCTTACCGACCTCAGTTTAGAGGACACGTTAAACCCAGACGCAACCCAGATCTCTACGCTACCGGTCGTCAGAGGGGAGGGGGGGTGGGGGCTCAGTAGAGACCAGTAGTCCCGTTAGTAAGGAGGGTAGCAGGAGGCGTGTGTCACTCAGTGAGGCCCATGCAGCAGTGATGCGGTGTGGATGAGATATTTACAGCACAGCCGTGGAGACAGTACAGCCCTCCACTGGAGGCCAGGGCAGCCTGCGGGAGGACAGACAGATGGAGGAGAGGTTAGATCCAGGAATGGAGGCAGATGGAGGGTGAAGAAGAAGAGAGGGAAGGAGAGATGTAGCCTCGTAGGTCGATGCGTTGGTGTGGCAAAGTTTGGGCAGGGGGGATTGAAAAAGAGAGGAATAAACGGATGGAAATTGTTAATAAAAGGTGTGTATCTCATAAAAAAGTCTGAAAACACAAACACATGAATCAAATAACTGTGAAACCGCTACTATCCTGTACTCTCCAGGCAAAAAAAAACAAGCAAAGAAGGTAAGCAGAAAAGACTCATTTAAAGACGCTTGGATAACGTGGATGTTATGTGAGGCTGAGTGCTCTGGTGATGATCTGGTGCGTCGGTGCGATGGAGCGACCAAGTGAGGCAGTGGCGGCCAGTGGATGCGCTGTTGCGCACGGCAACAGAAACGGCGGTGGGAGCGATGGCCCAAAACAACGGTACTGATACTGACCCTGGTCTTTGACCCAGCTGTGCCAGCCCCGAACGGCTGTAGGGCATCCACAACATGCCTCTGGTCAGAGCATTGAATAAACATGGCAACATTCGGTCATGTCAAAGCACAGTCAGAGGGACCGCTGATGCTTCTCGTGAGGAAGGAAACAGGGAAACTGTTATCAAGATCTCGATAGACTTAAGACGGATGGCCCAGTTGTCTTCACCTCAGGGAAGCCAAAAGAAATGAGCAAACACAACGAAAGGTGTACTTACATCCACCTCACTGAGGATCACGTCCACAACGCTGCCTACGACGATGAGGAAGTCAAACACGTTCCAGGGGTCTCCAAAGTATCCCTGTGGAGACGTGAAGAGAGAGTCTCAGCTCTCTGTAAACTGTCTCAGCAAACTGTCGGGGTGGACGGGACTTGATCAACACAGACGGTGTTCAGGGGCGCTCACCTTGGCTTTGAAGGCCAGGAGTTTGAGGATCATCTCCACGGTGAAGAGCACGGTGAAGATGAGGTTAAGGGTGGAGGACAGCTTGGTGATGTGATCCGATTGGTTGCAGTGCTAAACGGACACGAAGAGACAACAGTCATCTCAATCAGACATTACTTCAGGCAGACGGAGCCGTTTCTCTATGGGAACTTTGAACGATTTTTTTTGTTATTTATTTTGGTTATATGTGAAAGAAACATTGCAATAAATACACCATTGCTGTTTAGCAATTAAATAAGCATTATTTAATAGTTCAAAAGTAGGATTACCCTTAACCTAACTTTCAGCCTTTTACAGCCCATAGCTAAAATACAGCATGCCAAAGAGAGACTCCCATAGCAACAGGCCCTTGTGGCTCATACCTGCATCCCAAGACACAGGGTGTTGAGCATGATGAGGAAGAACATCAGGTACTCAAAGTAGCAGGAAGTGACAATGTACCACACCCGGTACTGGTAGGGGTTCTTTGGGATGTAGCAGCGTAGGGGGCGGGCCTTCAGCGCATACTGGACGCACTGACGCTGGACAGGAGAACCACAGGACACAGGTTCAAAACAGTACAAAATGTAGCAGCTGAAATAAGGCTCATGCCGTTTGGATGTTGGGAGTAGGTTGGCCATGGTGTAGGACTGTGAAGTGGAGAGGGTGTTTGATTCCTAGTGGAATGGTAATGGGTTCGATCCCCAATGGTCGTAGACTACTTGAAGCATCTTTGTATATTCACCTGTATTCACAATGTGTTAAATAGTGAACTGTGTTGGTAATGGGACTGGGGTCCATGCTTCATTAAAGTATGTACCATAGGTTCTAACTTAAGATTTTAGTACAAAGCACCTTAAAGGTGACTTATTGTACCACCAGGTGGGAATGTGATTAGCCATTACAAGCCGTTTTGAAAATCGGCCACTTCTGACATCACAAGTGGGTGTGTCTACCTAGATGTATGATGGACAGATGAGCAGCGTTTGCTACAGTCCACTGGGTAGGCTGGTAGACTGATCTATCCAGGACACATCTATGTGGACACCCCACTTGTGATGTCAGAAGAGGCAGATTTTTCAAAACGGCTTGTAATCCCCTGGTGGTATGATATGGCAGCTTTAAGGGTTGCGTGTATCTCATTTAAGTGTCAATGTCTTGCATTTTGGCGCCCCCTGCTTGTGTACCTGGTTCTTGTCCAGCTCACAGTCCTTGTACTCCTGTTCGCCCTGTTCCTGGAAAGTGACAATGACGAATCCGACGAAGATGTTCATCATGAAGAAGGCGATGAGGATGATGTAGACAATGAAGAAGATGGAGATGTCCACACGGTTATTGAAGACGGGTCCAAAGTCCTCTTTGTCTGCGTCGATGGCTCTGTACAACAGCCTGGGAAGGGTGGGGGGGTTAAACATTAAAATACTCCATTATAATAATAATAATAATTATAAATATATACATTTGAAAAAATATAATAAAAATTATAAGACAACATTTTTTCTGTGACCATTCTGCTGCGACCCACCGCTTGAAACTCCCTGCTTGAGATCAGGAGGTGGTTGTACTTACTGTGGCCAGCCCTCAAAGGTGGAAACAGTGAAGAGAGCCAGCATGCCGTTGAGCACGTTGTCAAAGTTAAAGTCGCTGTTCTGCCACTCTCTGTCGGCCAGCACGGTGTCTTGCAGGGAGTTCTCCATATGCTTTATGAATTGACCTCTGTGGAAGAGACAGGAGGTCATAGGCCTGGTTTTCACCCATTGTTTTCAAATGTTCCTGATGAAAGTGCTTGGACATATCTTACTTGCATTCTTCCTCTGTCATTTTGGTGGGGTCTGTGCAACTGTAGAACTTCCCCTGAGAATGAATGAAATCACTTATGTTAAAAAATGGAAGAAATCAAAACATTCTGAATATATAACGGCTTTGATTGTGAATGGTGACTTTTGTTGAAAGGGTGAGATGAATTGTATTCAACCTACCTTGAAAAGTTGGACTCCAATGCAGGAAAACATGAAATTAAGCAGCATGGTAACCAAGACGATGTTGCCGATGGTACTGATGGCCACAAACACGCACTGGACCACATGCTACCAACACACGGACATGACACAGTTAATTCACATAGCCCTTGAGGTGGCCAAGTACCAAAAGAAGAAAAGGGGCTTCTGATGGATAAGGGATACCTTCAGGCCCTTTGCCCTGTTGATGGCCCTTAGAGGCCTGAGCACCCTCAACACCCTGAGGATCTTCACCACCGAGATGGCGCTGGACCTGGACACCACAGGGCAAAGGGCTTACAATGAAGTAGGAGTTGAGACCAACAAAACAGATCTGAGTCAGCCACTAAACAACAAAGGAGCCATGAAGACCAAAGCAACGATTGATGAGAGGTTTAAAAGGTGAGCCTGCTGACTCACTCCATCCCCATGGAGAGCAGGGACACCGTCACCACGATCAGATCAAGGATGTTGAAGGAGTTGCGGCAGAAAGAGCCCTCGTGCATGAACGCACCGTACACCGTCATCTGCCAATCAGAGTAATACACCCGTACATGTGCGTCAGGATGACGGAGCACTGGTCAAGCCCCACTCATTTGTATGAGAAGCTAGCATAGAGTTTGAAGGGCACATCTATATCAATATCAATATTCCCCCTGCGTCTTACTTTTTGATACTCTGCCTTTTTACATTATATCTTGTGTTTTTGCTGATGCATTGTTTCATTGTGTTATTCCATATTACTGCTGTAACACTGACCATTCCCTAGCTGTAGAGTAAACAAAGGATTATTTTATTTATTCTTATAAAACCTCTAAGGATATTCAGAGTAATTATGTAGCTTTTGCATTTCTAAAATAAAAAAAAACACAGGGCTGACTTTACCTTGAGTACAATCATAACGGTGAACACAGAGGTGACTGTACCTTGAGTACAATCCTAATGGTGAACACAGAGGTGACTGTACCTTGAGTACAATACTAATGGTGAACACAGAGGTGACTGTACCTTGAGTACAATCATAACGGTGAACACAGAGGTGACTGTACCTTGAGTACAATCCTAATGGTGAACACAGAGGTGACTGTACCTTGAGTACAATCCTAATGGTGAACACAGAGGTGACTGTACCTTGAGCACAATCTCAATGGTGAACACAGAGGTGAAGACGATGTCTGCATACGCCAGGATCTGAGGATAGACCACACGGCAGCGTTAGGGTTACTATAGCAACCTCTCTCCCGGTTCACATGCTGTAGAGCTACATGATGTACAGATGTATAGCCAGGCCTCCCCTGGGGTCACCTTGTTCCTGTAGGACTTGGGATCGATGGGGTCCTCAGCCGCCAGCGAGATGGAGGACAGGAGGATGAAGAGGAGGATCAGGTTGGTGAACGCAGACGCATTGATGATCTTGTAGCACAGCTTGCGGATCCTGGTCACACATAGGGAAAAACAGACACACACACACACAACAAGCACAAACAAATGTGTACACAAACAATAGTTAGTTATAAGTTATTAATTTGGCTGGAAAGTACATTGTTTTTATGCAAGATTTGTTTGTTTACTATTAATAATTGATATTTTTAGGTTAATTATTGGATTTAAATTATTCAAAAAGATGATAATATCATTATCATTATTATCATAATAACAACGATCATTTATTTTCCATTCTCACTTGTTTTGAGGTCCAAAGATATAGAAGGAGCTGGCTTGGGGTAATGGTACCGCCTCCTCCTTAAGTTGCAGGTCCGCCATTGGTCGAGGCCTTGGGCTGATGGGAATCGCAGGCTCCTCCTCCTCATCGTCGCCTACAGGGTGGAGGTAAGCAGATGTTGGTGGTGCTACTTGCTAATACTACCAGGGCAGTCTAGTATCACAGAGAGGAGTGGAAGGAGCTGGTCACCGAAGGAGGTTTAGGCGATGGAGAAAAGATGTCTTGAATTTCCTGGCTGGTTGTACATTTCAGGTGAATAGTGGGTAGGCCTTGTCTGCTTGAGGGGGCAGTAGGCGCTTAAGGCCTTTGCACAGTAAGGTTTTACTTCCTTCCCACGCCCTCATGTAGTGGGCTTTATATGGCCATGTGAAATCAACCCTAACTATAGACCATGGCTATATAAGCTCTGGCAAATCCTTAAGGTCTAATAATAATGAGTCCCACTCACTAAAGCCAGTCACTTGTACAAAGATACTAATAAGAGATTTACACTTCAAACACCTCTCGCTTGTATTATTCAGTTCAAAACACATGTTAGAAGTAAGGAAAGTAGAAGATAAGCACATGCTGGGTTTCTTAGGTAGTTTGAAACATTACCTGGGAAATCTGCAGGTGGAAACGGATCTTTCACTTCATTGACATGGGACTCAAACTCATCGATTTTTAGCTTTAAAGAAGAAAAGTGATATTTTTATAGTATAGTGAATATTTTTCAAAATACAAACATAACCATACATGTACCATAAAATGAACTAATACAGGAACATAACAGTACCATGATTACATAACCTAAAACATGAACATAACAGAAACATGTACCATAACATAACCTTAAACATCAACATCAACGGTGCAATTTGCCGTCACATAACCTACAACTTCGAAATTAACAAAGCCTAAACCACTCAACACAACAGTAACATTTACCATACCATGACCTAAAATTTGACTATAACCTTACTTAAAACATGACCTAACCTAAAACATCAACATAAGTCACCTTGGCCGTGGTTGGCATGCCCTCAATCTTGGCTCTTTGCTCTGCCAGCTTCTTAGCCATCCTTTCCCGTTCCTCTTCAGCCTTGTCTGGCTTCTTGGACCTGGGAGGTATAAAGGTACCTTTCACCTATGTTGCCAACTAAAAGTGTAAATAAGCAACATGATCCCACGCATGAAGATCTACCTTTGGAGCTTCTTCCGGATCTTCTCGTCCGCTTTGTCCTTCTGAGCCGAGGTCAGACTCTCGGCCTCAGCCAGGTTGTCCACGGCGATGGCCAGGAAAACGTTCAGGAGGATGTCTGTTATCTCCAGAATCAAGGAAACCAACGCCAAGACAGCTTCGGCATGCCAAAACAATGCCTAAGTTTCACTTCAATTAAAAATAAATGTTAGCTCCAATTTTATTACCATTTTAATAGGCCTATTCCTAAATTAGAATTGGCTGGTAGCTGGCATTGGATTGGCACTTGAAGGATACAGTTTCCACAGACGTAGAGAATGACGAAGTAGATGCTGACCAGGATGCCTGGGAAAGCAGGGCCTCCATAGGACATGATGCCGTTGTTCATTATGCTGTCCCAGTCTTCTCCTGTTAGCACCTTGAAAAGATTAAACAGATGTCTCACCGGTCCATCAATAAACCACCAGATATAGGCACTCTACTTGAGTATTTCCACCTGTGAAAGATGCACGTCAGTTATGTACCAGACTTTTTTTATATGAATAATATATTCATCCATCATCTCTAATCAACTTCATACGTTTCGTAGATCAGTTCATGGTAAATATATTAAAGATTAAGCCTGCTAATGACAAGAGAAAACTATTCAGGCAACAAACAACATTTTTAAGCCTCACCTAAATATAATTGCATGAAGAATGATTGATTGACTTTGATACAAAGTTGCCAGGACTTAGAGGCCCTTCTGATGATTGCAGAGCACAGGATCCTATGAAGAGAAAGAGCCAGGCTCTCCATAGTCCTACCTGGAACACACTGATAAGGGCCTGAGGGAAGTTGTCAAAGTTGCTGCGCCTGGGCGTGTTGTCTGGGAAGTTGAACTTCCCTCCGAACACCTGCATGCCCAGCAGGGAGAAGATGACGATGAAGAGGAAGAGCAGGAGGAGCAGGCAGGCAATGGAGCGCACAGAGTTCAGGAGGGAGGCCACCAGGTTTCTGAGAGACTTCCAGTACCTGAAAGACAGAAGGTGGTTGGAGGAGAAGGACATCTTGATGCATGAGAGAGAGGTGGAGGAGGACATCTTGATGCATGAGAGGGTGAAGGGGACCTACTTGGTGACCTTGAGGAACCTCAGCAGCCGGATGCACCTGAGGACCGACAGGCCCAGCGGCGTGATGCACTGCACCCACAGCAGGATGATCTCCACGATGCCACACACCACCACGAAGAAGTCAAAGCGGTTGAACACCGACATGAAGTACATCCTGGGGCCCAGAGCGTACATCTTGACCATCATCTCCAGCGCAAACATCAACAGCAGCAGCCTGCTAATAATGTCTGGAAAAATGGAAAATCACATTGTCATTGAATAATAATGGTGTAGGGAAGGGTTTGTAGAGTGTGTCGATAACAAAATAAGTCAGTCCATTTGTTCACGGAAAATTAATTATCGATGTAAATAGATGACACATGCTTGGCCTCAAACCCACAACCAACAAATACCCAAACCAAAGAGGTGATAAACCTTACAGAACAAGGTTTGATTCCGACCCCCCTGTCATTCCCCCTCTCTTTCAGCCCATTGTCCTGTCCATAAGGTACAAAAACCCCATCAAAACCTATTAGTAAACCCGGTTTCAATCCTTTGTCATAGAACATGCAGTCGCAGCAGTCGAGCGTCGTAGACGGACCTTGTAAGATGGTCAGAGAGTAAGGCTGGTGGTGGTGCTCCGTGGCGATGGCCAGGGTGTTCACAGACACCATGATCATCACCGCCCAGTAGAATTCCCTGGTCTTTATGTAAATCAGACACTTCATCCTCATGAAACGATTCCACCTCCGAGCTAGCCGGCTGATTGCAAAGAAAAACAGAAAGGGTTTTGCACAAGATGTCTAAACTGAAACGCTTCTTCAATGGTTTGGTATTTGACTGAATAGTGCATCCGACTCACTAGTAGTAAACGATTTTACTCTTGCCTTCCATGTCGTAGAGGCTGTCTGCGTCAGAGTCCCCGGTCAAAGGCAGCAGGCCTGAGGAAAGGAAATGGGTTTCAAAATCATGACCCTCAGCCTGGAACACCTCGACATGTGCTCTTAGATCAAACATGTATTCTTGAGAAATTTATAACAACGGTTGACCTTGTCCCTCTCTGTCCATATCCAAAACCTCTGCCTGAGTGATCCACTCCATGTAACCATGGAGATCCTCGTCCAGCTGCGCGCGCTCTCTTGCCTCCTGGAACTCTCCACGAGACTTGGCCTTCTCTCGCTCCTTAGTAAACTCCCTGTGGAGTAAAGTACAAAGGTACTGCTCTTTCTTTACCTCATTTTTGATTTTTGGCACGCATAAAACCCACTGAGAAACCTTGAATTATATGGAGAACTGTAGTTCGTCGGTTGGTGAAGAGTGTGCGTTCCCCTACCCACTGAGCACGCCCAGGACGAGGTTGAGCACAAAGAAGGAGCCCACCAGGATTAGGGGGATGAAGTACAACCAGGGCCATTCGTTCCCTATGGCGTCGTTCACCTGAAACACGCGGGACTCGTGTTAGAGAACCACCAAACTAATGTGTTCAAAGATGGCATGAAATGGCTAACTTTAACAGATTACAATTTAAAGATCGCATGGTCAATCACTGGATCACTATAATGTATTTTCGGCCCACTTTGTATGTCACTTTGGGTAAGAGTGTCTTCTAATGACGTGTGGCAATCAAGTGTCACTGACCCAGTAGAGGACTTGGGTCCAGCCCTCCATAGTGATCGACTGGTAGACGGTGAGCATGGCGAAGCCGATGTTGTCAAAGTGGGTGATGCCGTTGTTGGGCCCCACCCAGTCCGGCCGGCACTCCGACCCGTTGATCGTGCAGCGGCGGCCGTTACCGGCCTGAGCGCAGGGCGCGGGCGGCTCGCCCTCCGCCGTAGCGAAGATATCTGGAACCAAGATGATATTAAGATGGGAGAACGAATCTCTGTGACACAAATAAGAGGGGCAGGATGGGCTAATGGTTAGGGTTCGAATTCAAGACAAAAGGTACTGGGTTTGATCCCCAACGTCCAAGAAGGCTAACCCCGACATGCTAACACAATACCTGTTCAAATAGTAATTTAGCATTAATAATAATAGTAGTAGTCATAGTAATATAAGTATTTAGTTTAATAGTAGTAGTCAAAGTAATAGTAGTAGTAATAGTAATAGCAGTAGTAATAGTAATAGTATTAGTCATAGTAACAGTAGTTGTAATTAGTAAGAGAATATGGGTTCGCCCAGAACTCAGGATAGTAATCATACTCATTAGGGCTGGCTGCACTGCTGCAGTATATCATAATGATCCCTACTTGTGCCCGTGTAGTAGCAGGTCTTGTGCATCTTGCACTTGAAGAGCTCCAGCCCCACGATGGCGTAGATGGTGACCAGCAGAAAGACGAGCAGCGCGATGTGCAGCAGGGGCAGCATGGCTTTGAGGATGGAGTTCATTACGACCTGAAGGCCTGCGAAGGGACGGGGAGAGAAAATCAATGGGCCTGTGACAAGTGACCGATGCCGTTGTTCCCTTTTAGAGCAACAGTAGTGAAGAGACAGGTTTCACGAGCTATGACTTGATGGACACTTTGAAACAGACAAACAGAAATGGTTTGATTCTTTTGTCGTCTCTTCACAGAGCTTTATGAGGATGTGAGCCGGTGTGGTTCGATACGAGAAGAGATCAGAAACTTTGCTGGGCTTTTATAGCGGACTGTAAAATGAGGTGAAGGTAAAGTGGAGATTTTTGAAGCACCGCAACACAACAACTGCAATGTCTGGACCCTTAAATCCAATCTGATTGGAAGAAGGCATTACATGACTTCATCTTTGTTTGTGTCCACTTTAGTTTCATCTATGTTGCTATGTGTTCTCGGATGGAAACCTACTGGGGACCCCGGAGACCAGACGCAGTGGTCTGAGCACTCGGAAGGCCCTCAGCGCCTTCATGTCAAAGCCCCCGCCCTTCTCCGGGCGCACGCCCATCACCAAGTTGATGGTGTCGATGGCAAAGGTGAAGAGGCTGCAGAATGAAGAACCGATGTACACAGTTTACATTGAGTTTGTGTTGGGCTTGCCTTAAAAATAATGACAAATACTTTTTCTGTAAGTGTTACTGTACAACAAATGTTTTTTTAATTAAATGTAAAGACAAAGCTCATGTAGCTAATCAAAACCTTCAGTGTGTGATGTGTTATACACTTACCCCATGAAGACTATTACGAAGTCCAGTATGTTCCAACAATTTCGTAAATAGGCTCCTTCGTGTAGTATCAACCCATACGCCACTATCTTTAGGAAACATTCTAACGTAAAGATCACCATGAAAATGATCTCCAGGCTCTCCTGAATGAATCACAAAGAACAACAACCACAAATTCAGTTTATGTGAGACAGAATTATACACTCATAATGTTTAGAGACATCATCCAAAAACATTTCTTTGAGCTTCTCTTTTCAGTTATGGTCGGATGTATGTTCTCGAGCCTTGAGTTGAATTTCTATCATAGAAATTGAGCCAATTCCGATCAATGCCACAATCAATGAGGTAGGCTTATTGAAAATGATTTGCAGGTAAGTAGTAGAGTCCAGCTTTAGAGTGACATTGACAGTGCTACGTTAGAACCCTCTCCTACCCACCAAAGGTTCATGGTGTTGGCTAGCTGACCTACTTCTGTCAGTGGGGGGGCTAAAGTTTTACTTCAAACTATCAACTACCAACCAGCTCTACTTACACCTCTGAAGACTCTGGAATGACACACAGGGGAAGTTCTTAGAAGTAGTGGTTCAGTGGTTAATAAGAGGTAGCTAGAAGTAGCATTTAAATACTTAGTTGAAGTAATCCATAAGAAAATCATTAAAAAATCATAAAGTAGCTCAACCATATCTACTTATCTAGGTTAAAATGTACTGAAGCGACAAAAGTACACATGTTGGCAGGGATGCAATGGCCGTCGGGGAGACTTTCACTCTCCCTGTGGGCCAACGTGCCTGCTGGGCTGAAGACAAAATCTGATCGGCCCCTAAAACCGGTGGGCTCATTTTCTTCCTCTTTCTCTTCATCACAGTTAAAATGAAAGTCGATAGAAATATGAATTCCTCAGTAAAGTACAGATACTCAGATACTGTCGAAAAGTATTCATACTTTGTTACTTTACACCACTGATAGATGGTGTCTAAGAAGTAACTAAAAGTATACAAGCTACGGATGATTTGGGGGATGAAAAGGTTCATTACAGGTTTGACTGGTATTGAGCTCAGTGGTTGTACCCCCTCCTCCACGCCTCACTACAGAGTAGGAGCCGATGGCGCGGGGCGGGTGTCGTTGCACCAGGGATCTTTTATATTAGCAGAGGCTGCTGAAGGTCACGCTTCCAAATTAGGGTCACTGGCTGTAAAAGCCTCCACCTCGATTAATACTTTAAGATACTAACACATAGACCGACCACAGGCATCACTGGGCCGATGCATACTGTGATCTATGTGTTACATAATGCCTGGGATGAGCCTCGCCACTCCCAGAGAGGCATAAACACACTCCGTCAAGATCTAAATTTAAAACGCTGAAGTGCACTTACACTCCTATCACAGTGGCTCAGGCAACAAAAACACACGTCTCTACTTTTGAATACATCAACTATATTTTCGTGAGTAATGATTGTCAGATTTTTTTTTTTAAGTATATGATCGAAGATAGAGCTTTGGATTGGAGAAAGTTCTTTATGTTTTGAACATTAATACAAATTATGATTTAAAATAAAAAACGATATTTAAGGGGGACTTACACAGATCTAGGTGGACACGCCCACTAGTGATGTCATATAGGGCACATTTTCGAAACGGCTTGTAAGGCTAATCACACTCACACCTGATGGTATAATATGTCCCCTTTAAAAATGTGTGTTAAAATGTTTGTTATTCCAAAAACAGATCCTGAGAATGTTCCTTCTCATAGTTTTTAGAGGCGTGTAAGTGGTGATGAGGTGTCAACAGACTCCATTGTAGACCGGTTCATGAGCAATGTCTCTGTGGACAGCTTGACATTGTTATTTCAAACCAAACACCATACAAGTCAGAATGATGAATAGTTCAGATACTGTCTGCTCTTCAGGATGAGTAATACTACAGAATAGAAGAGTGCATCTAAAACAGAATGCCTCTACCATCACCACTTCATGAAATGTAATGGGTAACTATATTAAATCACCGTATCAGTAAGACAAACGTTTCACCATCTGTGTGTGTTTGTGTATGTGTGTTACTCACAAGACTTTCGTTGGTAAAATTGCTGTCCTCCTCAGGCATGGGCAGGAACACAGCCAGCGCAATACAGTTAGCGAAGATGGTAACCAGGATGATATATTCAAAGGTTCTGGTGAGGGAAGTTCAGGATAACAATAACAACTACACACAGACACACACACTCACATACAGCATATAGACACATGCATACACACATATGCATACATAACGATAGCATACACACGTTAATAAACACACATACAGATAGCGCCCGCCCACGCATGCACGCATACATACACACAGACACACACAAATAGCATATACGTACACACACACACACACACACCTGCATGCATGCAGATAGCACATACATGCAAACACAAATTGAGACAACTGGGGAGATGAATGCTTGGATGCAGTACTGCTTAGTTTTGATTTGATAACATTATGAACACTACAGAGGATGGTTTAATTTGAGTCTGTTCAGATTTTGTTTCATTTAAAAAAAGGCTTAATGTGAGAAACATTTCATTTTTAAAGTCTCAACATGCTTGAATGAATCCTCCTTGCGAATGTAAAATACAGTTACAGTAATGTTAACAAGAGGATACTTGTCAATATGCCAGATCCTAAACTTGTGTAATATGTGTAATCCTGCCTTGTGCCGTCCCATTCTCGTCTATAGAGGGCGCTCTAACAGAATTCCCCTGCTTACTCATCATGATGTCTCCCTGTGATGCCACCAGACAGCTGCACATCCCAAGAATACGTCCAGACCATTTAAAAGCAGGCAACTTATTGCCAACTATAAACTTGCCAGTTATAGAAAACGAGAATTGATTCTCAAACTGTTCTTATTTTGGGTGGTAAGATATATTATAATTTAGAAAACTAAGAAGTATAGAGAAACATTTTTCTCTGGCTTTCGTTGTTTTGTTCTATTTCTGTAACATTCCTGTGTTCTGACGGCCCTACAACCCGAGGGCTGGGTTATGGAAACCACCAACATGTGAATGACTTGCCTGGTAAAAAAAATAGTTTAAATTAAAAGCTAAGAAATAAACCAATATGATCATATCAGTAACTCTGACTTATTACACTATCATTACTTTATTGAATCACTATCCCTCATCCTTCATCTCATAATGTTTAAACCCATGGTGACTATGACCACACTGATGTTTTTTTTCATACAGACATCAACAAACCAATGATGACTGTGAGGGTGACAAAGGATCTATTTAAGATGCAGTGATGCAGAGCCAGCCTTCGGGTTCAGGTGAGGAGAGCCAAGTTCAACCCCTCCTAACGTTGCATGGCAGGGATAACCCTAACCCCTATCCCTAACCATAACCCTTCCAGACAGCTCTTTCCATTATGATAGACGACGTATGCCAACCAGTCAACCAGCCAACAAGTATCAATTCATTCAGTGGCTCTCATTCAATTGTTTGAGTGTTAAAAGCGTTTGGCTTAACAGGAGCTCAGCGCAGTGAGGAGGCCGTGGTCGCCATACCCGAGGCTGGCACAGGCCAACCGGATGAATAACAAAGGTCTTAGCACCGAAGGCAGGTTTAGGCCCTCACGCATTGTGAGGGGATTTCGGGAGCAGTGATGCTTATCATAGCACGGAGCTAAACAACAGCTGCCATCTGTCGGCCTTGTGTACACTCAATTCCCCTACGATGGGCCTTTCAACCAAGTTTTTATTATTGTTTTTATTGAGATACGTATCCTTTCCTACACTGTTAGCACAGAGTATTGAACTGGGAGTGACACCATTTAGCGGAGTGGATTACTGGTATGGGCCATACCATTGCTCTCCTATGCCCGTGTCTAAATATGTTCTCCTCTGCTAATAGATATTCTAGAAGGAACCCTCAACGGGACACGGGGTTCAGTGTGATGAAGGATACTTCCACTCCACGATCTTGGTGCAGGCCTTGCGGAAAGGGTTCTTCAAGCCGAAGAGGAAGAGGGTCCTGGCGGGCCGAGGGTTGCCCCCCGTGGCCTGCAGCTTCTTCAGCTTCTCCCGCTGTTTCCTCTTCAGCTCCTCCTCGTTCATGATCACCGGCTTGGCCACCTCGCCGTTTGACGCCATCTTGGAGCCGAGTGAGGGCGACGACTCTCTAGTCCTGTCCCTGGGCGAATGTGTCGCCTTCGCACCCGAGTATTCCACAAACAAGACACCACAAGGCCGCGCTCAGAGATACTCTGGTTTTAAAAAAATCCCTGGTTCCTGGTCGGTGTGTAATCCTGTGCCCCTGGACGGTGTACCCCCTCTCTCGGAGCCGCAGGCCTCTGCTCCTGGCCCTGGATGTCTGACCGAAAAGTCCACAGGGCAGGGAAAAGTGATAGGTTCAACCAGAGCCACAGGAGGAGTCGCTGGCCCCCACTACCGTTTAAATATAGACTGCAGGACAGCGACTCGCCATGCTTGGGAAGGGCTGGGTGGGGTGGGGGAGTTGGATGTGTGGAGCGGAGGCAGAAGGGGAGGTGAACCTAGGGAGGGGCGGGTGGGGTTCTTTGGGGTAGGAGTAGAAGCACACACACACACAACCTGCCCCCCACCGTTCACCCAACCCTTGGTGTCGTCAGCTCAGCTGTGGCAGTTTCTGGCTGCTGGTCTCACACCCTGAACTAGGAGTTGTGGGAGAGAGAGGGGTTGATGCTAGTTTGAACAGATTGTTGAGGCATGTGTTTCTGAGGTGATCAAGGATTAGGTCAAAAGGAGGCCAGAAATTGACCAGAAATAATAAAATGTGCGGGGCTGGCTCCAGGGCGCAAAACGCTTGATTATTTATATTAGTTAGAAACGTTTATAGGATTGAAAAACAAGCTGTGTTTACTATAAATGATATACATGTCGTGTCCTTTTTTAAATGATCAAAGGAAAATCTCAACCACTTTATTTTTTATTTTGTGTAGACATGAGAACAGAACACTTGACAGTCCGAATAAAATCCAACTGGTGCCACATTTAACAACATTATAATTAATAATAAATTACATATAAAATGTGCAAACTCTTGTACGGCAAAGAAACAAAACGATATAAATAAATTGTAACATAAATGTATGACCTATGGCTGCGTGTGATAAAGCATGGTTCCAGCCTTTCTTTAAGTTTCAGTAGTACGGTGTCCGAGCGAGTGCAATGACATAAAGACACACACAGCCAAGCACTCACATGAGCCACTAAAGCGTACGGTTGACGCCCCAAAGCACTGCTCTAAGGTTAATCACTATACAAGCTAGAAAAACACATTGGTGAGGGAAAATAATATCAAAGCATACCAAGCAAACCACAAGCGACATGCCCAATAAACGCACTACACAGGCCATCTCGAACAGAGATGGGCATTGCTTTGCAGTAGCTTCTCGCCAAGTAGGGTGCCGTCACCTCCATCAGCGTATTGACCGTGAACAAAAAAGTTGACCTGACCCTTGGCAACTTGACAGAACATAGGGTTAAAGGCCATAAGAAACAATGCTGGGTGATCCCACTACATGTAATGGATGAGACACACCCGTTATCCCCAGCCAATGCACCACACGCGGATAATAATGTACAAGACGGGCCACGTGTGGAGGCTAACCCTGCAAAGATCATTATCTTTCAATAACAGCACAACTCGGAGCAGACGATCCAGTATATACCGTGGCCACATTGTTTTATCTTGCACTATCTGTTGTGTTATGCCCACCCCTCGCCACTAGACCTTTCCCTTTGGAAGTTGTTACCTGCCTAATATTGCTGATAAACTGACTTTCATAACAATTTAACGGTTTCAAGCAAGGAATTAATTTTTGAGAGCTTTCTGCAGCTTAAGTGGATACCCTGCGTTCTTGTCATTTGCAAATTATAGTAAATTGTTACTATAGTATTGATTTACTGTCTGTTGCAACTATGACTCAACTTTGTACACTTTTTCTTTAACTAATATATTTAAATGTATGTTTTTGTCTCTGGAACATAATGTAATGTAAATGCTGATCCGTAACCCTAATTGCAGTAACTGCCATATTACATGAATGTTAGCAAACATATAAACAAACATTAATCTTTTCTAAAATATACGTCATTAAAAAGCAGTGGCAGACAGTTATTACTTGTATTACTTGTGGGGCTGTTGACGGCCAGGTGCGTTGACCTGCTCTGAGATAAGCGAACCGGGTTTAACTCAGCATCTTGTGGCGGTCAAAGACAGTCTTGCGCTGTTCCTGGACCTGCTTCTTCCAGCGCTGCTGCGCCCCTTCAACCCGCTCCAACATCGTGTTGTTCCTGTCCACCACTGAGGGAGGCTCCTAGACACACACACACACACACACACACACACACACACACACACACACACACACACACACACACACACACACACACACACACACACACACACACACACACACACACACACACACCATTTATTCTGCTTGCGCATCCATCTAATTTGACATTCAATATTTTCATCTCTGAAATTGAACAAGGCTATCTTCTCAATTTGTCTCCAGCCTGCGTACCTCAGCCTCCTCCTCGTTGTGTAAGGGCTGGGTGTAGAGGTCGCGTTTACGGATGAGTGGCTCCACGAGCAGGAGGAACACCATGTAGAGAAGCAGGGCGCCCACCACAGTCAGGTAGAGGATGATGGTTACCTGGCAGGCACACAGGACGTATTCTACTTTCCACTGGTAGGAACTCAGGTTATACACAACACATGTTGTCAGATGTTCTGTAGTACCTTGATTGTGTTACTGCTGCGTTCCTCATACTTGCACTCACAAAGCAGGCAGTAGGCTTCCACGTCATGACCAGGCACTGGCATAGGATCCACTACATGGAGGCAGTTACTGAAACAAACACATATTCCATGCTAGATGTTGCTCACGTTGATTATCACTTGAAATGGCCTAAATATTTGAGCCACGGAAAAGGGGACAGATCATGGGATTAAATGAGACCAAACGAAAAAATATGGTGTGAGTGAGAGTGACAGATGATCTCTTACCAGTCTTTCTGAGTGACATTTCTGTTGTATATATTGCCAGAGAAATTTCTGTATGGTGGGCAGATACATTTGCAGCGTACATCCTGGTAGTTCTGCAAATGTAACACAAACTTAGTCAACCTGGACGCCGGTAGACTGTATTACTTATTATGTAATGGCCCAACACGTTTGCCTTAGAGACAGACAGGCAATACTGGCAATACTGTACCATGTGCGATACCTTGGACTCAGCGACCACGACAGCGTCCAGAATAATTATTATGGGAATTAAGGTGATAACGGAGAATCCAGATCCCTTCCACCAATACATTTTCCCTATAACGTTAAGCAAAGAGAACTATTCACAACAAACCAGTCAGCTGCTATGTGACTTAGCTCAGTAGCAGTACGTTCCACTACATGGCAGCAAAATACCTGCAATGCAAACATCTGCTTACATTAGAATATTAGTTAGATGCCTTTATATGTTGCGTCATGCATAACATCCCTTAGAAATCCCTAAATTGCTGCGTACCAAAGTCCTCGTTCAATCTCTTCCCTTGTCGCTGGTTCTGGATCTTCTTCTTCTTCTTCTTCTTTTGAGTTTATTTGGTGGTTGGCAAACCAATCTGGTGCATTACCGCCACCTACTGTTTGTTTTTGAGCTTTGATGGAGGTTATAAGTTATAAACTATGCAAAAGAACAAAAGTAAATGAACAAAATCATATAGATAGACAACAACAGATTAAATTATAATCTGTCAAATAAACCTGTTGCTTTTAGATAAATCAATACATGTTTCCATGCTGGTGGTCTCAGTGAGGAAAAGGAGAGTAAACCCTCTAAGGTCAAGCTTGTTTGACCCAACGCTTTAACATTTTTCAACAGCTCCCTTCTCTCCAAATTGTACGCTTCGCATTGTAGTAAAACATGCTCCACTGTTTCTCTTCCATTACATTTTGGGCAGACCCCTGTTTCATGTTTGCCTATGATGTTCATACTGTGGTTAAGACATGTGTGCCCTATGCGTAGTCTTGTGATGATAACCTCACATCTTCTGTTCCAGCAGCCCTGTCTCCTTGTTACCACCTGCCTCTGGATTCTATGCAGGAACCGACCCTTATTTTCCCTATCCCATTGTTCTTGCCACACCTTGTTGATTTCTGATTTAATTATTGTTTTAACTTCAGATTTACTTAATGGAACACCCAGCTGTATATCCTGTTTCAGTGCCTTTTTCGCCAACAAGTCGACAACCTCATTGCCTTCTACTGCAGCATGGGATGGGACCCATAAAAAGCCCACCGTTATTTGCATTCTTTCTATTTTAAACAAACTCTGAAGAACCTCATAAACTAGATCAGGCCTACAGGTAGATTCGCCATTTGAAATGCTGATTAGAGCTGCCATTGAGTCTGAGCAAATGATGCATCTACTTGACCTTCCCTCTTCTATCCACCAGAGAGCCAATAAAATGGCTAACAGCTCCACTGTGAATACTGCTAAATGATCTGACGTTCTTTTGATAATTGATACATTAAACTGTGGTATGTGTACTGCTGCCCCTGTCCTACCTGTGTCTGGATCTTTTGACCCGTCTTTAAAAATTTGAATTGACCCGTTATACTTATCACTTATATACTGTTGTATCAAACTATTCATCCCTCCAAATTCATTACATTGTTTTGATTTCTTAATAATTTCAAGATCTATTGTAGGCATGGGGAAAAGCCACGGGGGAGTTGCTGGTAGTGGTACTGTACAGCTATGTGTTAGATTGAATATCCCTAACTCCCTGGCAGAGCTATCTCCTACCCATCCAAAACTATTTAGCTTTGTGCGCCCATGCTCCCAGCATGGCTCTAGAACTGATTTGGTTGGATGATCTTGTTTGTGTCCTTGCAAATTAGTCCAGTATACCATGGACAACTGCATACGCCTCAAATATAATGGTAACTCTCCAACCTCTACCTGTAGAGCTGCAACTGATGAAGTCTTGAATGCCCCACAACACAGCCGGAAGGCCTGTGCCTGTATTACATCACATTTGGTAAGATGTGACTTTGCAGCTGAACCATATGCAATACACGCATAGTCTAATGCTGATCTGATTATGGCAATGTACATTTGCTTAAGAGATTTCATACTGGCGCCCCAGCTACTTCCAGCTAAGCACCTCATTACATTGATTGCCTTTTTGCATCTCATCACTCCTCTCTGGATATGCTCTCCAAAGGTCAGCTTACTATCCATCCAGACTCCCAGAAACCGAATAACTTGTACTTGCTTTACCATTTGTCCATATAGTACGATTCGTAAGGTTGGATTTTCCCTCTTCCTGGAAAAACATATCACTTGAGTGGATCTTCTTCTTTCAGTGAGTTTTGGCTAAAGCAGAAATGTTTCGTTCAATACTGCCACCGTCTGAACAGGAGCAGGAGCAGGAGCCAGGAATCCTACTTCTGTAGAAAACCCTAACATTTGGTTTATCACATATTTATTTTATACTGATCACTTATTTTAATATTGTTTCTGATCTCTTTACTTTAAACAAAAAATGTATGTTCTAGTGATCTGTCAGCTGACGATGAAAACACCTACCTTGGATGATAATGTACTATTAAGTCTTAGTTTTCTTTGCGTGATTGACAGAAAACAGAAACAAAGAACCACACTGCCGTCTATTGGACTAGAACACAATAGGCTGCTCCGCTCATTTAGGTAGAATACCTGTAGTAGAGGGGCCTCAATCAAGACCACGTCAGGTATATTTTTTATTTCCTACTATTACACCACCAGGTGGCAGCAACTTCCCAATGTAGGCTCTATACCGCACTACGCCTTCCAGCATGGAAGCTGGCCTGCGAAGGTCTGAATCAAGGGAGCTTCGTCTAATGTGTTTTTTTTTACAAATCCTTTTGAAGAGTAAGAAGGTTGTGATTATTTGTATATGTTGATATCCAGGCCACAATACCGCTACCTCTATGATACAATTTATGGTCCTGGTCTACACTTAAGAGCATGATCTAGCGCTGTGATTACCCTCACCCGGACTGTTCACTCTAATGACCAATTTGCAGATGCTCAGCCACCCAAAATAGTTTTTAATAAGTTAAGTTAACACTGAAATGTAATTTAAATTAAGAAGGACAAGCCCACTAAATGTAGATTCAAGCAGTTTATTTTAGCTATTGGAATGTCTCCTATGTATTAATGGGGTAGAGGTATCCTTACATTTTCTCATAGTAGGCCTCTTCAGACATCCAATGGGCAATGAGTCAGGAATATCAATAAAAGAAGAAAACGGGCCGGCCTGACCTTGCACACTAGCTTTTATTCGACCATGTCACAAAATATTCTCTCAGTCTTCTCCTTCCTTCTAGACTTCAGGCCAGTAACCATTGGAGGAGGACCGACAGAGGAGCTGTCATACTTTGAGAGCAACTGGTGGAGGAGTTGATCGCAGAGACGGAGGCAGAGATGGTTTCTGTGAAACTCTGAAAAGTGTGTACTGTGGACTCAACTGTGTCCTCTGAAAAGAAAAGGAGACAGACGAGAACAGCAACGCAGCGAAAGCATTCTGCTCTTCTTCAGCACAGGACGGGTAGGAGCTGCTATGGCCTTCATGGGATCTGAACTCTACCTCTCAACTGCTCCGATTTGTTAATTTCTTTTGTATTTTAAGCACTGACTTGGGGGTCTTGTTTTACTGTCATTTTTATTAGACACTTGTATTATTTTGCACAATTTATGACTCGGTTAGCCTTTTTATTTACTTAACTGGAATTGGTCATCTTTATGTTGTATAGTTTTATTTTCTATAAAGGGCTAGTATACAGTTTCATAGTGTTGTCTGGCATTTAAAAAGCTAGTGCTGTGTGGCACCCACACACACACAAAAACACACACACACACACACACACACACACACACACACACACACACACACACACACACACAACCACACACGCACACGCACACAAACACGCACACACACACACACACACACACACACACACACACACACAACCACACACACGCACGCACGCACACACACACACACACACACACACACACACACACACACACACACACACACGCACACACACACACACACACACACACACACAACCACACACGCACACGCACACACGCACACCCACACACACACACACACACACACACAACCACACACACGCACGCACGCACGCACACACACACACACACACACACACACACACACACACACACACACACACACACACACACACACACACATTACAATTCCCAAAGCTACAGTTTAATGCAGCAAATCATTTATCCAACACTAACAACAGTATAGTATTCTGTCTGGCTACGATGGCAGTGCATTGTAAGTTCACCAAATCTTTATCCATCTTTCAATTGAACACTTTCTCCCCCATGTACCTCAAATCCTTAGTGTAACCCTGGCTTCTTGACCAGATCAATACCTCTATTTCCTTGTAATCCTGCTTTCACATCCCTCCGTATAGTAAGCTACTCATACCTTTAATAAGCCGTGGAAATCAATGGCTCACAAATTCAAGCCCAGCCGCAGGAGCTTGGGGCCGCGGAGATCAATTGAGGCCACTGTTGTTTTAATAATGAGGACAGTGGCACTGTCCTGTCTCCACTGTCCTGTCCCCACTGTCCTGTCTCCACTGTCCTGTCCCCACTGTCCTGTCTCCACTGTCCTGTCCCCACTGTCCTGTCTCCACTGTCCTGTCCCCACTGCCCTGTCTCCACTGTCCTGTCTCCCTGTCTCCACTGTCCTGTCCCCACTGCCCTGTCTCCACTGTCCTGTCTCCCTGTCTCCACTGTTCTGTCCCCACTGTCCTGTCCCCACTGTCCTGTCTCCCTGTCTCCACTGTCCTGTCCCCACTGCCCTGTCCCCACTGTCCTTTCTCCCTGTCTCCACTGTCCTGTCCCCATTGCCCTGTCTCCACTGTCCTGTCTTCACTGTCCTGTCCCCACTGTCCTGTCTCCCTGTCTCCACTGTCCTGTCCCCACTGCCCTGTCTCCACTGTCCTGTCTCCCTGTCTCCACTGTCCTGTCCCCACTGCCCTGTCTCCACTGTCCTGTCTCCCTGTCTCCACTGTCCTGTCTCCCTGTCTCCACTGTTCTGTCCCCACTGCCCTGTCCCCACTGTCCTTTCTCCCTGTCTCCACTGTCCTGTCCCCATTGCCCTGTCTCCACTGTCCTGTCTTCACTGTCCTGTCCCCACTGTCCTGTCTCCCTGTCTCCACTGTCCTGTCCCCACTGTCCTGTCCCCACTGTCCTGTCTCCCTGTCTCCACTGTCCTGTCCCCACTGCCCTGTCCCCACTGTCCTTTCTCCCTGTCTCCACTGTCCTGTCCCCATTGCCCTGTCTCCACTGTCCTGTCTTCACTGTCCTGTCCCCACTGTCCTGTCTCCCTGTCCCCACTGTCCTGTCCCCACTGTCCTGTCTCCCTGTCCCCACTGTCCTGTCTCCACTGTCCTGTCTCCACTGTCCTGTCCCCACTGTCCTGTCTCCCTGTCCCCACTGTCCTGTCTCCCTGTCCCCACTGTCCTGTCTCCACTGTCCTGTCCCCACTGCCCTGTCCCCACTGTCCTGTCTCCCTGTCCCCACTGTCCTGTCTCCCTGTACCCACTGTCCTGTCTCCACTGTCCTGTCTCCACTGTCCTGCCTCCCTGTCCCCACTGTCCTGTCTCCGCTGTCCTGTCCCCACTGTCCTGTCTCCCTGTACCCACTGCCCTGTCTCCACTGTCCTGTCTCCACTGTCCTGCCTCCCTGTCCCCACTGTCCTGTCTCCGCTGTCCTGTCCCCACTGTCCTGTCTCCCTGTACCCACTGCCCTGTCTCCACTGTCCTGTCTCCACTGTCCTGTCTCCCTGTCTCCACTCTACTGTATCAACTGTCCTGTCTCCACTTCCCTGTCTCCAGGTCAATGCCCTGTCTCCACTGCCCTGTCTCACTGCCTCCACTGCCCTGTCTCACTGCCTCCACTGCCCTGTCTCACTGCCTCCACTGCCCTGTCTCACTGCCTCCACTGCCCTGTCTCACTGCCTCCACTGCCGTCTCCCTGACCTCCGACCCTTGTTGTCTCCCTCTGATACATTGTTTGGCTTCTATGACACTATGATTCTTTTTGTTGTTTGCATTTCGATATTTGTCTGGGCAGATTTTTACAGGTTTCCAATTTACTTGTGTAACCTTAAACCTAGTCGAAGAATTAAGTCATGCCTTATTCAAGTTATGTAGAATTAATAAGAGAATTGAAAATGATCACTATCATTTGAAATGCAAATTATAGTTATAGGGGTATTCAATGGATTAGAGACTGACTTTACTACAAATCCTAATAAACCAACACTTTATCATAAGGTACGTTATCAAGTCAATGCACTTTTTGGGGAAGTCATTAATGTAAAGTCTGGGTATGCCACTGTGTGATCAGCTTTGTTCTGTCATAATAAGCCACTTCATTTTCTGCATATCCTGAAGCTCAGTCCGAGCCTTTACACCATAGGCAAGTAATGAAAAAAAAAGGCTCATTATCTAATCAATCATATTTGTTTAGGATGCAAAATCACAAATAACATGTTATTTTTTCATGTTCATTAGTTAACATAATATGTTACTTAATTAGGGGTCCAAGCCAACAGGTTGGATCCCTATTGTTTTTGTAGCGATTATTCAATATTACAGCTTTAAGCAGACAATTTTTGATAGTAGCCACAACATGAAAAACTCCCATTCTGTGAGAGAGTGAATAGTAGAATACCTATTATACCTTATGATAATTAAGTATTGCATCTCTAATGGTTTGCTAAGCAATACTCCGTGGGTGTATGGATTCACCATCAAGAAGAGCCATTGTAGATCAGTTAATGTTATAATTTCAAGATATTTCAAGATATACACAAAAATGAACACGCTTAATTCCTAATAATGTTTTGAGATTGAAATCCCCAGATTAAGCTATCTGGACATATATACACACAAAATCGAATCAATTTATATGAATAAATATCTTAACCTCTTGATGTAACACCATAGAGTTAAGAAGAAACTTAAAGCCCCTCTATTCTATTCTTACCACACTGTGGGCCTTCTAACCTTTTACTGTACTCCCTTTTGACCTTTATCACAACGTCTGTGATGCCTTTTCTCCCTCCTCTATAATGTGGGGCTGTGGTAGTGTATACTGTTTGAATACGAAATTAATATAGGAGAGACGTGATATAGAAATGCATGGAAGTTGTATACATATAAGTGATATTTAAGATATATATATACACGTAACAGAGTATATAGAATATAAAATGCATGTGATATATATATATAAATATAAATAAATAGAAAACTTACAGAAGGG
>NC_044048.1:15934799-15937299 GCF_902167405.1 Gadus morhua | reverse complement strand
GGTGTACATACCAATGTACATATTGACTTACTGCCAGGACCTCCGTTTGGCCACGCTTTTTCATCATTTCGAATATGTTTTAACGTCCTTATGCCAGACTGAAACGAGAACTCCAATTATATTGGATGCGTGTTTTACAGCAAAACCCTTAAACTTAGATGTTTGATACAGATTTAAATTATTCAAATTAGCCAATAGGGTATAGGTGGGGTTAGGGGTGGGGGGGGGTAGGGGGGGGGGGGGGGGGGGGGGGGGGCTCAGGGGGCTGAAGGGGCAGGTGAGGGTAGGTGGGATAGGTTGGGGTAGTGGGGGTAGTGTGGGGTAGGTGGGGATAGTGGGGGTAGGGGGACTAGTGGGGGTAGGTTGAGTTAGGTTGGGGTATTCGGGGTAGATAGAAGTAGATTGGGGTAGGTGGGGTTAGTGGGGGAAGGTGGTGGTAGGGGGAGGTAGTGGGGTAGTTGGGGTTAGAGGGGTAGTTGGAGGCAGGTGGGGGTAGTAAAGGGTAGGCGGGTGTGGGTGAGGCGTGGCAGTTACAGAGGGATGGACAGGGGTCCGGCCATGGAAGGAAGAGCATCGGACAGATGACAAATTGTGATAAATAAATGTGGTCCGGGGCCGGGCGTGTGGACGTTTTATTAATAGGGAGAATTAGGGTGGCTGTGCAACCCAATCTGCCCGCTGTCACTCAGCATCAGGGCCCATAATCAGAGCCTAATGAAACAGCAGAGCAGCGGCAGCCTGGCCCCGCACACGCTGCCGCCTGGAAATAAACACTTACTGTACATTACCCCACGTGTGTCGGGGAAAACAAGCCGAAATATAGATACTGTTGTCTCAGTGAGCCATGACTACAGACGTAGGCTGAGGGAGATATCTGGGTTAGGCTTTGAGAATGTGGAGCAACCACCTGATCTCACAGTACCACATCATATTAATGTGGTTAAGCGGCTGCCTTGTTGACCATAATGGTTTTTAACCGATAGCTACATACACAGAGCATCGTCCAGCCTAACTCAGAGACACGGCACTAAACTTAATACATGGTATTATGAACCTAAAAAATACATCACACAGCAGCCTTAGTCCTTGCAGAATTCCTTATCTCTACCCTAACCCTGACGGGTCACTAACCCTAACACTAACCGGTCACTAACCCTAACCCTGAGCGGTCACTAACCCTAACACTGACCGGTCACTAACCCTAACACTGACCTGTCACTAACCCTAACACTGACCTGTCACTAACCCTAACCCTGAGCGGTCACTAACCCCTAACCCAGGCCAGAAGGACACAATCTCAATTAATTAAGAATCGCATCTAATACTGAGGACAAAGGCCCTGAGGAAATAAATCTTAATAAAAAGAGGAACATTAAAACCTGTCTTACTCTTTTTTTTCATGAAAATATGAGCAGGGGGGCAACAGGGTGTTTATTTATTTTTATCTTGTTGCTGCTGTGGATGGCTGCATTGTGAAAAATGACTGTCTACGCACGAGACAATGCAGACTAGCCGGTCAGCCAGAAAGAGGAATGCCTCCATAAATTAGTCCCTGCTCGTTTACAGGAGCAGCGGGAGGAGAGAAAGCGTATCAACTTAGTTATGCAGGCATCTGCGCAAACAGCCAGAACTCTGGGCTCTACGCCTGGTTGATCATAGAATATACAAACAATTAAATACAAATGAACACATCGTAAACCAGTACCACTCTGAGTGTTCTGTAGCACTAGACCAGGAAAAAAATGGACTTGAATTAGGAAATGCTGTGTTGGTATTGGGCTGTTTGGACCACTGAGGGCCTGGGGAAGTCTTAAAGGCTATTATGGACCCCAAATTCCCGGCGGGACACCGAAAGGAGAGGGAGAAGTACCGCATATTTCACTAATCACCTCCGTGATATTTTAACAAGCGCTAAAGATCCAAACTTGCTGTTGGGTTGCTGCGTCTGACTAACTCATTACCCGCCCCATCAGGGCTGCAGCGGTCCACCCCTCTTGGCTCCAGGAGTCTAATCAAACCCTCCTAATGGGTTAGGGTTAGATTAGAGCTCACTCCGCACACCGGGACACCTCTCCATTTAGCTCATCTTGCTCCCCGGCCCGGACAGCAGAGCACACCGCTTCCCCCGGGGTGACAGCCTCGGTCCCACGCCCCTACCCATCCCCCTACCACACATCCCCCCACCACACGCCCCCCCCCCCTCTCCCTCCTTCCACTCCACTCTTCCTCATTTTCCTCAATAAATCGAATCCAGCCTTTTCCTCTCACACTCCCCGACTGAGCTGGGGTCGTGCCTGGCCCCGCCGGAGCCCTTCCCTGGGAAGGGGCCTGGCGGCAGGGGTTAGGAGGAGGGAGGTGGCGGAGCGGGTGGAGGTGGTGATGGTGGTGGAGCTGGTGACGTGGGTGGTGATGAAGATGATGATAACGGAGGCGTTGGTGGTTGAGGTGACGATGATGATGGTAGTGGAGGTGGTGGTGGTGGAGATGATGAAGGTGGTTG